>NC_089313.1:19685767-19855767 GCF_036669915.1 Pocillopora verrucosa
AGACTTGACGAGAAATTTCCTAGAAAACAGCTTGAAATTAATTCGTCCGAGCTAACATTATGACTGACACAAAAATGTCAATTTTAGTTACTCGTTTTAATGAATGACTCATTGGCGCAAAAATCTAGTGAATATCCAGTAGGTCATATTTTCGTTGAAAATTTTTGGAGCATTTAGTTTCAAGTGTCTTGGGTTATTAAATCGTAAATTTTACTTGATCGACAGAAAGGTCAATCTCCGCCGACAAATAAGCGCAGATATAACAAAGATAAAACAACAACCATAACTACATCAGTTCCTCTGAGTTGTGAATAACTCTTTGCTCTTGAAAAAAAGTCTCAGCGCATTAGCAAATCATTCCGTGAAAATTTCCAACAGTGACGGTATTTGAAAGCCTTAATCTTGCAAACTTTTCAGCATGCGGTAAAATGGCCTCAAAAATGTTGAACCTTTATTGAAACAATCGAGTAATGAATGGACCAAAGTATTTACTTAAAATCAACGAACTAAAAGGTTCATCTTATTATTCTGTTCATTTCTTGGTTGACTAGTCCTCTTAAAGTTCCTGACCTCAATGCCAGGGAACTGTTTGCACGCAGAGCTACTAAATCACATTCTGCTTAAATGTTTTGGTTCCATTTTGGCTTACCTGCGCTTTATGGCTACACTTGTTTTCTTTTCGTTAAATGAATTTGTCGGCAATTTTAGGCGCGCTGCCGTCTCGAAATATGAGCCCAGCTTTTATAGATCTGGCAAACCGAGGCTTTATAATCAACAGTCAAGCACAACTTCCCGCGAAATCGCTATCTTAAAAAATTTCCCAACACTAATGCTCTTGAGAACCCACGGATAATGGACTGGGGAAGGGAGAAAACATTACCATGACATTTCTTTTATGCATCGGTTAAATGACTTAAAATTCACGGGGACTTTGTCTTTCTCCGCAATATTTACAAGTAGACTTAAAGAAGGAAAGATACGATTAAACCATAGACTTGATCAGGTTTTCTTGATAGGGAAGAATAGAGAGGCCGGTGCCGTTCTGTCGTCTTTAATAATTAAATCACATAACAATCACGCTTTCAATTCGCAGATACAAAAAAAACTGTTAGTAGCAAAACGTAGGTTTGGTATGACGAGCGGTAATATATAGTATTTAAAGCATCAAATCACACCACCAAACGTAATACTTAAATAACTTTTTCCTTTCTCAGACATTACTATTTCCTTCGACAAAGCCGGTAATT
This sequence comes from Pocillopora verrucosa, assembly GCF_036669915.1. Lineage (NCBI taxonomy): Eukaryota > Metazoa > Cnidaria > Anthozoa > Scleractinia > Pocilloporidae > Pocillopora > Pocillopora verrucosa. The sequence continues at coordinate 19,687,015 of NC_089313.1, forward strand.
TGAATCCATTCATAGACTCTTAGACCCTCTGGCCTCTCTTTGGCAAAGGTATCGGCCTTAATTTCAGCCCGTTAGCCATGCTATTCGTGTAAGGAGAAAAGTGTTTTCATAGAGGTGAAAGTTGTAATCTTATCTGAAAATTGATGCTGTGGGAAGCACAAACTGACAAGAGGCTAAGCCAAACCGCTGTTTACAAGCTAATTCTCAGAGTGGTTTGCACCACTTACAACGCTACAGCTTAGTATATATTCCTCAAAAAGAAAGAGGTTAACATGGTGAAAAAGAAAAGTTGTCCTGAGTCCGTGGGGGAGATTCGACCTCAAACAGCTCTGCCCGATATCGCGGTTAGATACTCGACCATTCTGAGCCACAGAGACCTCATTGCCTGGCAAACACATTTCTAGGGGTTCACATGATAGGTTGTTTTCTTCTAAGGGATAAAATGTCGTTTGACTAGTTGATGGCAGTCGGACGAACTCAAAGGAAAGCTCAAACCGAGTAAGAAAGAACGTTTTGCTTCGCGAATGAATACTACTAAGTCTTTGACACTAAAGATGTGATTTGGACAGATAAAGCACCAAGAGGGGTTAGCTGAAAAACCTCAAAATACATCTATCAGTGAAACCTTCCCTCAATAAAAAGAATAACCTTGGAAGCGAAAATCGAAGTAAGAGAGCTATTACATAGAAATGACGTTTTAAACCCTTACCTTACAAAAGAAAAGAGGTCAACGACGAAATCGTCTACTGTCGATAATTTGAAATTTCTCGCTGATTTCCTTCTCTTTGCATTCTATGGCTCTGTGTCTTAGTAACTAAACCGAAGTTGTTTCAACAGAACAAGCAGGTTAACAGACCGGAAAAGACCAAATCAACCAAATTTGCGATGCAATTAACAAAATGACACTGGTTTCTTTGGCCCACACCAAATTTACCGAGAATGTATCAATAACTTTCAATAACTACATTTTGGCTGCCTGTATTTAAAGACATCTGCTCCCAACTTAATTATATCTAATGGCATAGCTTTTGAAACACTTTTCAGCACTACCTTGCTCAGTACGGCCTTTAAATCTGAGGCTTTTCATCGAAAAAACAATAATTTTAGAACGGGGAGGCTATTTGGCTTCAAATAACAAATGTCGTCTGAATGACAACCCTTAAAATCCTAATTGGTAAGGCTGTAGCGATATAAAAAATTTGTAACAGGCTCTTGCTTCCAATTTCGACGGGTCTTATGAATGGGCTCTGTAATTGCAAATAATTTGTGTATTTTTTCTTCGTTCAGGATATTGAATTTTACTCGATCTGTCGTGTTCTGTTGAGTTCTGTTCTGTACCAAGTGACCGGAAAATTAGATGACTTTAACTTCGATCAGAGGAAACAAGAACTTAACTCCAACAAATAATGGCCTGTCTACCAAACACCTGCACTTTGTTTCATTACGTTTCCTTGCCATTTCACCGTGATAAACTGAGACTGAGCCCAATGCTACGAAAATTCAGAGATGGTTGTCAGCGTAAATGATAATTAAAAAAATAGAAAATACAAAGAAAGAAAAAGATAATGATAAATTGTCGTCGCTTATGCATTACACACTTTTAACTTCCAGTGTTTCAATGGCAACAATTTATTCACATCGTTATTTCTTTGCTGATTTCTTGTGACTTGCCGTCGGTACAAAACTGAAAAAAAAGAATGTTCAAAGTTTCCACAGGTACATTATGCTAAGAGAAAAAAATGCCTGTATATTTGACTTTTGTATGAGCAAACACTTTGTCCGCTGTAACAACGTCCGCGAGACTGGCACTCGCTTCATATCTAATATCACAAAAATATTGTGTTTATTCATTGTGGTTAATTACAATAATGATAAAGTATTATCATTTTTCTCGCGCTGTAGTCACTCTCGATGTGGATCGCAACGTTTCGACCGTGCCCTACTCAACTTCTTTCGCTGGAGTCAACTGGATTTTCACTCTTAGCTGAGAGGACAAAATTTTTCCAACAACAATGAAGGGCAGCTATGTCGGACCTTTTTTTATTGATTTGGCGTTAATCTTCCGTGCCACATACGTGGTAGCCAGTCGTATATAAGAACGACTGTATTCTGTACAGTGAATTATTTATTCGCTCAGGTGACTCTCTCAATATTTAGAAAACATTCCCCTTAACAGAGGTCTTTCATATTTGAATCTAATAGATACAAAGGTTATAAGGGCATCTCTTCTTTCACTTGATCAAAGTGAGCTGTGTCCTCCGGAATGGATGGGTCATATGATGTGACGGTCAAGTTTCCCCACAGCCCTGGTAAAAGGAAATCAGACTCGCCCGGTCCGAGATTCCGAGATCTCAATATGTCCGGCGTAGGTACACTATAGTAGATATCTCTTGTGTGGTGGAAGGCATCCTCCATTCCCCGATTATCAGTGATTCGCATGAAGGAAATATAATTTACAACGCTGAAGTAGTTGTGAAATCACAAAACTGCACGTGTACTTATGGAACCCGGTGGTCCTTCCAAGTTACACAGAGGATTAAAACATGCCTTCACAATTTGACTAACTCTGGGTCAGAGTACACTGACATTCTACGATGTATCGTCCGTAGCCCCCCCCCCTTTTTAATTTCAGAGAACGACGTGGGAAGCAGGAAATGAAAAGTATCTACACAAATCAACCCACCTACCCACCCACATGTAAGCCTTTGACAGTCACGTGTTGTGTGGTCTGATGTGAGATAAGACCGTTTGTCTGACCCATGCCAGTAAAAAAGTGCGTGAAATGAAATGAACCCGGTATGGTCGTGCTCTCTGAGAAGACGAATTTGTGTCGGAAATTACTGAAAACGCCGTCGGATTTCCTCGCGCGCCGTAGGATATGACGTGATTCCAAACAATATGGCGGGTTTATCATTATGCAACGTCTTCAGTCTGTCCCAGTATTTACTAGCAAATGAAGTTGCAGATGAAGGGATCGTGTTTGACGTGAAATTCGCAAAATTAACGCCATTGACGATAAGTCAATTTCAGATTTGAATTTTGAACTTCACCTGCGTCCAATTTCCTCTATTTTTTACGCAATTCAGCTAGAGTTCGAGAACCGTATTTACAAGGAAGATTACTTTGTTAATTAATTCCACCACCGCACGTGAATTCATATAATTCCTTTCATATACACATTCAGCAAAGAGTAAAGAAAGTCGGGTACCCGGTTTTCCTTTTTGTCTTAAATTTGTCCAAACTTATACTTGTTAACAGCTTTAAATTTTCAAACAACGCCACAGACGTTAAGATTTCAGGGGTACATTTTACAATACTACAACAACACTCCCGTAAAGAAATCCGACAAAACCAGGTTAATACAATTCGATCAAAGTACAAAAGGGACTCGAGTTGAACCCGTGTTCATGGCGTGATATGACGTCGCACAAGTCCTCGTGTTCTCATTGACAATGGTCCTCGACCAATGAACAATCGGAATTTCCGCTAGTTGTTTCGGAATGGTAAGTGGACTCTGGACACGTGCACCGACAAAGCGAAAACCGAGCTGCTCTTCCTCTGATAGAGCTCTCCCAATATTCTTCCTCGGAAATCATAATTTCCGATTTCAATAATGAATTTAAACAAGTCGTTCAGTCAGAAAGCTAAGGGTGGTAGTAGCAATGGGCACACTGGACAACGTTTCATGCTGTTCATGTTCACACCCCTTCCCAGCCTCGACCCCGCCTTCAACGACCTTTAACTGCTCAATTTACCGCAAGTCTAAACGAAAACAGCTCACGGACAACTGAGACAATTCCTGTGGGAGAACACAGCCCAATGCTTCTTTACTGAAGAACTTGGTCTAAGCAGTATGAACGGATGCCAAGGTGACAAAGGTCGGAAAAAAACGAAATGTAACGATTTGTAATGCGCACACTATCATACCAATTCCTGTTCGGCAAGAATGTTCAGAGCCAGAGGTAAGTTGATGCTGTTTCCAAGGTTTATGCTGCATTGTAAAAATTGATGGTAAACATTGAAAGCGGAAGTATTCGAACCATGTCGCGAGCCTGTATCAAAACTTTATATTTTCTATCTCAGTGGCTTCGAAATCACTCACCCTCGTCAAGATGGGAGATGATGATGCTGACAATGCAAACCAAGACACAAAAGATCAATTGTTTTCGAGGCGATCTAAGGGGAATCAATTTTCATCCTTACTTTAGAACTTGTTAATCAACAGATTTCAAAAACAGAACTGCTCACGCGTTATATAACTGTGTATCGATTATCATTTAACTTAAAAAAAAAGAGAAAAATGAACGAAACATGAAAGGCATTCATCACTTGAATGGAAGACACTGATACATAAATTGTACACAAAGTGCGACCAGTGGCAAAAATTATCATAAATTGATGAACGGATATTCGCAGAGATTTGTTGAAACGCATCCCAGCCTTTGACACTTAGTCTTTTAACCGCCTTCAAAGGGAATATAGAAAAAGAAACTTAGTCTAATGCTTCTGGAATAAGCTGGCCTTGTTGGAACTTCGTTACGAAAAGAAATGAGTTTCTTTGAAAAATCCGTGTAAATCTGACTATTATTAGTCTCTTGTCATACAGCGACGCTTGTGTGATTCTTTTTGTATGGAAACTGCTGTTCACTAGAAGCAAAGAAAAACGCAAATTACATAAAAAACCGAGGGATTTTGGCAAGAAATTAAGCAGTTAAATAATCGTGGATCACTCGACAATCCATTCCCCCTTCATTTAAATAGTTCCTGATGTAAAGCACGTTATTGGACGGTATGATCAACACGCTATTTCTCTTAAAGAAAATAAACACGACATCATAGTCAATTAGCAGGTAAAGGCAACAAACACAACCTGACCTGGTTAAATCAATGCCATTATTATGGCAACTATTCGCTTTTCACATATTGTTTACGGTTAGCTTCTGAGTATTTTAAAAGAAAGAAAAGCGCCTTATTGATATGTGTAGTTGAAACGTGACGGTAACTGATCAAATACAGTTTGATGGAGCTCTCAGGCAATTTTTAAGCTCCTTTTATCTCGTTGTCATTTCCACTTTCGGTGCATAGCTTTATCTCCAAAGTCTTTATCAAATAACTTAATAATTTGCTTCAAATTGTTTAAATTCGGGTGACGCCCGATTTTCAGTAAAATTAGAAATGATCTAAGATATGGGTTTGGCCTTCAAACAACGCCTTTGGTAGGTGACCGTTCTTACTGTCGACTCACCAGATGGTTTTCGTCGCTCACAAGAAATCGAAAACATTTTACATGAAGATAAACGTGACAATACAACGCTCTTCTGCCACAGACGTGTGAATCTGTGCGTGACCCTTTAGACAAGACAATAGTCGTTCGGTTTATTGTTGTCACGAAAAAATAAACGAATAGTCTACACCTGACCAAAAAGTGATCACGTGTTTACTATTTTTGGCCCTTGGCAGAGGTAAACAAACCGTGCTCGTTTAGAGGGACAAAGTTCGTTTTCAGTCTATTACTACACCGTGAGAACGTTTCAATTCACGCGCTTTTCACAGGAAGGTAGCTCTCGATTGGCTCACCGCACCGGAAGTGTTAGTGATTGGTCCAACCCCCTCAAACGCCCTCGGTACTGCATGATCTTCGTGCGGATCTAAGTTCAATCAACAGAAAACGATAACAAAAATCCCCTACGCTTTTAGTCATCAGCAGAATTTTTGCACGATTATCACTGAGTCATGTACGCTCTTCCTATGTCTCCTCCTTCAACGCCTTCGTCGCCGTCTAAAGAGATGGAAGTAAGTGAAATCAGTTCGGAAGCTTAGATGCGCTAAGTTATTGAAGTGACTAATTTTTTTACGCTCTTTTGTGTTTACATCAGGAGGACACGAATTCTGTGCATTCGGATGGTGAAGGTTGTCAAAGCGAAAACGAGCGAAAAGGTCGACTTGGATGCAGTTCAGTCTCTCCTTGCAATGAGTCAATGGTCGCCTCATCTTCCAGAAAGGAATACTCCTAGTCCTGACTCTGGGCTGTCTTCTATAAGCAGAAATTCGTCAAGCGCTTCGCTAAGCAGCGCGACTTCCGTTGAGGACGAACCAGAAAAGGTAACGACATTTATTTCCTTAAATTGAAAAGTAAACTTTTCTGTATTATTATTCCTGGTTATGAATCCATCCAAATTTCATTTCTGATTCTGGCTAGTCATAACCGATTTCGTGTCACTTTTTTATAGCATGAAAACAACGGAGTTAAAGAAACAGCCGATTTTGGAATTCCTCGTGGGCAATCTGGACTTTGCTCTCCAACTTCGGGAAATGTTACTTTAGGCGCGATTTCTACTACAGCCGCACCTTCTGCAACAATGTCTACCTTGCCTTTAAAAGTTTTCCCAAACGGAGTAAATATGAATCAGGTTCTTCTGGCAAACGGCGGACCGAATCTACCAGCTGGTGCTGTAGTTGTACTTTGCACGTAGCAGCCACAAACGGAACTGCCGCAGGAGTCAGCAACACTTAACAGTTACAGCAGAGAAATTTGTTGTCACTCAAGCAGGACTTCTTCCCCAATTTCAAGGACAGAATCAACAAGAAACCGAGAGTGGAAAAAATCAGCCCAGTCGCCGAAGGAATCACGTTTGCTCGTTTGAAAACTGTGGTAAAACTCACACAAAAGTTCCCACTTGAAAGCCCATATGAGGACGAATACAGGTATTAATAAAAGTTTCTGTGTTGACACAACAAAGTGAGATTTTGGCTTTTTATCATCGAAAGTTTTCTGTTTAAGGTAGTTCTCCCAGTTACATAGATTCTAACCAACAGTCTTTGATTTTCTGATATCGCGGAATTTCTTTCGTATTGGCATTGACATGTCTTGGCCACACACACCTTTGTCCTGCCTGCTATACACCCACTAGCTGATCACGTGAAATTGCAGTGTGCGAGGCGATTTATTATGTAAGAGCGAGCGGAAACTGCGAACCAAAATTGATCATTGTTATCACTGTAGAGGTAAATAACATTGTCATAAGCAAAGTGTTTCTAGAAACTTTGATATCAATTAAGATTTTTTTCCGCTGAATTTTATATTTTTCGATTATTTTATCTAATTACGTAACCTTGTCAGTGGCTCTTTGTTGCTGGGCTTGGTGTTAAATTTCAGAATTCTTGATTTAACATTGCTGACATTTTTACAGTGATGTACCCCAATTTTTGGAATTTTCGGCTTCAAATGAAAGTTGATGTTTAATCTGGGTTTATTTTGTACACTTTCAGGTGAGAAACCTTTTCCTTGCACATGGGAAAACTGTGACAGGCGGTTTGCAAGATCTGATGAACTAGCTAGACACAGACGGACTCATACTGGAGAAAAGCGTTTTGCTTGTCCCCTTTGTGGAAGGCGTTTCATGAGGTCTGATCATTTAACAAAACACGCAAGAAGACACATGACAGCCAAGAAAGTTCCAGGGTGGCAGTTGGAAATGAATAAACTGAACCAGGTTGCCACTATGCAGCAGCCAGCATCTAATGGCACACAGCAGCCTATGCAAATTACAAGTAACTCTTTACCAAGTATGGTATTGCCAGTGTCAACTGTGAGCACAGCAACATTACCCACTGGTACATAATCAGTACATTCATGATTATGTAACAGTCAGAGAGAGAAAGAGGTGGGTCCTCTGTGGGCTGCGCTATAAGCCAAGAGAAAACTACAATGGTGGATGTCAAGTCAAGCTTGGATAGGAAAATAAGTGAAGAACTGCCTCATATAAATATGATTAACATTTGTACAAATTGATGCTACAATGATCAATCTTTTTAAGAACAACTTGGTCACACCGAAGACAGGCATAAATTTTTAGCCAAGCAGAGGGAATTTCTTCCCAAATTTAAGTTATGGTTGTTGTATTAATTGTAGTCTGGTTGGCCTCCCATGCAGGATCATGGCAACTGTGTTGTGTTTTCATGTTGATTTCATTTTGTGTTTGTCAGAAATGGATTAACAAAAATGGAACTTGTCCATTTACGTTAAGGGTCTTTGAAGATTTGTTGGCTAGCATGGCTGGTGTTGCTACATTAGAAGAGTTTAATATATTTGCTGTAAATAAGAAAACCAATTTATTTTGTTCTGCATGTTGAGTTTTCTGTGCAGACTGCCCATATTGGTGCCAGTGAAGTTAAGAAATAAGTGTAAAATCAGCTAATTAAAAAAATTATCAATTTTAAAAAGTTAAGTTGCTGAAGGTTGTGCTTGAATTGTAGGTTTAAATTTGTAACTTTGAAAAATATTATGTAAGATGTGTTCATAATTTCATACTTAGTATTTATTTTAGGTTAAGGAAAACCAAACTGATTCAAAACTTTTCCAAAAAAATTGGACTGAAATCTTGTGTACCTGTTACTTTTAACTTTTCAGGAATTTCGTACGTATAATTTATTTCGGTTCCTTTTCGTTGCAGTGAAATATACATTACTATACATAGGTACGTGTAAAAAAAAAATATGAAAATTTAAGTTATGCTTTTTTAACACTCTTACGCCGATACAAGTTGTAAATAAATTGCCTTATTGAAAGCAAGATGCGTACGGTTTGCTTGATCAAAGTCTGCCCATTCTTTACGCCTTAGGCGCCTGTCCTTCGAAGGATTATTTATACACTGACTTGTTCTAATTGAATATTATCAGACGACCTTCTGTGATAATTGGTTTGCGTCAGTGGGGAACATTTTCAAATATCAGTCGAGGGTTTCGTGTAACTCTTTTATCACGTGAAAAGCACGAGCTGAGCATAAGTCGTGTTATCTTAATTTCGTTTCGGCTAGTTACAGACTCGGCCATGTAGATTACCTTTTCATTTGAAGGACAATGAAAATTATTCTCAACAGAATAGAAAAACGATGTTAAGCTAGGTTTAAAACAAAAAAAAACGGAAGAAGGATGGAGAATTAGAAAGCGGCTTGCTAATTATGAACTTGTTAAAAATGTGACTAAATCAAGAGTAAGGTAGCCTTTCCATTAAGCGCGAACTATGACGTAACTTTGAATGATCGTCGCAAGTGAAAGGCAGAATTTCTTTAAGATGATTGGCAAATAGAGGCCTATGTCGTCTTTCTAAGAGCGAAGATCAAACAGCTTTCACGAAGAAAGGATTAGAGCCATGGTCAAGAAAACGGACAAAATTGTTTTCCGCGCTCAGTATGATGCTCAAACAAGAGACGGTCCACTATTCGCCTGAAAAGATGGGATTGCAGTTCATTCTTGGGACCATTCATATCTTATATGAGAAGGGTCGTTAGCATAATACAAACTTTCTTTTCTTCTGATTGAACCGACAGTTCCTTAACTGAACAAGTTTATTATCATTCAGACGTGAGCTATTGTGATTATGTTCTGAGCTTTATAGTTAATATTTCATTCGCAGTCTTTTCACTAATATTGGATGGACAAATTTCCATTCCTTTCCCTCTTCATTAAGGCCAATTTCGGTCAGCACCCTTACCTTCATACCGTTTGGAGACAAGTTGGAGGGATGTTTAAATTTGAATATAATTTCTTCTAAGCTAGAAGACTACGATTTGCCATAGTGTGTTGTTCAAACGACTCACCCACAACCCCACCCTCAAATACTTCTAATTTTTTTGCACATACAGATCCTTTTTGATTGACTCATTTTTTTCATTACAAAGCTGATAATTATGTGCATAATTTTGTCTTGGAAGTTTGGTCAGGCTTTGCGCAATCGTCTAAGACCACCAAACCAACCAATCACAATAAAGTTGTCACATGGTCGCACGCGAGCCATAGTTTTGACGGTCGTACACGTTCGATGTTTGAATGTTCGCTCGTCGCTTACTTTTTCTTTAAAAGTTCAAGATAAATCAGTCACCATTCCGCGTTTAAAAGAGGGAAGAATTGTCTGCTGCGACCCTGCGGTGAAGGTGAGACATTTTTGTCCATATTTTATGGAATTACTGGCTTTTCATATGCGACATTGAAGTCCACGTTAACTGAAAGTAATGGCCGTTCACCCACCTTTCTCCCGACCTTTATACAGGGCGGCCATACTGCGAAAATCTACTCCAACTGCCCAGAAGCTGACTTCCTGAAGAAGGAAAAGTTCGAATTCACCTTCAACGTGGATTCCGACCCAAGCTAGCGTTTGCTAAGGGTGCATTTTTGAGAACAGTCGTCATGTAAGTATACAACCATGCATTTTCAAATGTACCACACGGCTTTTCCGCGTTTTAAGACATGTTTTCGCAGAGAGGCTGTGCTAGCTCTAGGCCCCTCGAGTTAGTCTTGGTTTTTTTTTTTTGCTCCCCGCATTTTATAAGTGCTTTCTTTCTCGATAAAAGCATAGCTAACGCGTGAACTAAAAGTTTTATAACCTTTTATAACCTCAGGTTATTTTTAAATCTTTTTGTAACAAAAGGTTAGTGATTTTTATTAAAACCTCTTCTTTCTCGAAAAAGATGCTCAAATGAAATACGAAAGGGGTTTTATAAACAATGGTTATAGGACTGAATGGAGTCCAATTCAGTCTGTAACTATACGAGTGATTAACAAAATTAGACAACTGCGAAGTGGGAGTCCAATTTGTTAATTTCGAGTATATGATTACAGGACATGACATGAAGTGCTGTTACTGAGAAATCAAAACTATGGCAAAATTTTGAGAAAGAAACTAGAAATCGGTTGTTTAAAGAAAATTGACAGTTAACTTGGCAAAATGCGAGACAACAGCGCATGCTCATGATGCATTCTGTCCACTTGCAAAGGCATAACCTACCAACTGTCCTATCACACTGTCCAATTACAAGCATAATGCACACACTGTCCTATTAGGGTTCAAATTGGGCTGGTGATAACCAATCACATTTGAGAATTAAGTTATAGATTTGATTAAGGGTGGATAGTGCTGCCCAAGGGATAAATTGCTTTCCAGCAAATAAGTGATAGCAAAATGTATAGTGCTATTCGCCAGATGGAGATTTGTCTAGTAGATATTGTTATCTGACCTTCAAAAAATAGTGGCCAGGTGAGTAGCTTCTGAAGAAAGGCACAAAAAGTTATGGAGGCTCTTATAATTTTAATCAGAAATCTAGATTTAAGATTAAAAAATCCAGAATAAACCAAACTAAGTCTGAAAGACCTTTTTTTAATGAGACCTTTTTTTAATGTGCGGCTAAGTGCAAACAAGATTGTCATCATATAACCAGTACAGCCATGTACACGCAATCACATGTGAAAACCATAATGGAAGCTGATGTGTATCAGTCTGTAAGGGTTGACATGTGCTTGTCTGGAAATAGCTGTGTGGCTCTTCAGTCAAATGGCTTTGTTGCAAAATTTTCAAGGAAAAAAGGAAAAGGCTAAAGAAAGTTGTGTTTTTGTTAAAGTGTGAGCTTCTTGTTCTGACTTGGAGAAAACAACAATGGAAAATTTTTATTGTAGAATCATTTTATGGTTGTCCTGCATGCTTCTGTCTTTTGTTCTTTTGACCTTGAGCCAGTATTTTCCTGTCTGGCCTTCCACTCAGTCATTAAGTACATGTATATATTATTAGCTTGATGAATTAAAATTCAAGTGGACATCAAAGACTTTCCACAAGGCACCCTTTTCAAACAAAAGCTTATTTCTCTTGTATGCATCAGTCTTTGGAATCAGATTTTAGAGCCAATATGTAAATTTGTCTGGTTTTGCAGATGACCAGCAATTGATTAATGTTTTTGCATTTATTATCCAACATATGGAGTAGGCAGGAAGTTTTCACAAGATATATATTGAAGTAAAACAGTTGTTTTTTATCTTGATAATCTTTGATTTTGATGATATGTAGTGTGGAAATCTAATACCTCAAGCCAATATTTTCCTGTCTGGCCTTCCACTCAGTCATTAAGTTCATGTATCTATTATCAGCTTGATGAATTAAAATTCATGTGGACATCAAAGGCTTTCCACAAGGCACCCTTTTCAAACAAAGGCTTATTTCTCTTGTATGCAATCAGTCTTTGGAATCAGATTTTAGAGCCAATATGCAAATTTGTCTGGTTTCGCAGATGATTTTTATGATGTGCAGTGTGGAAATCTGATATTTTGTTATAGTTTATTTTTCTTCATTTCATTTCAATTTCCTTATTCTGTCAAGGCACAAGAACAAGAGGTCTTCAATGTTGCCAATCTTGACAGTATGCAAAATTAATGTAACATATGAACATGCAGGGTACAGTTAAATTGATTTTGGGCAAGTTAGAACCATTGTCCATTAGTCTAAAGGCTTTTCTAACTAGCCTTCCTCCGTATGCAAACAGAATAGTGAAAATTTGTGAGTTGCCCTTTGGGCAAGTGATGAAACAAACCCTCTGTCACAGCCTGGATGGAATATTAACTACATTAAGTGGCAAATGTTTTGGCACATTCCACAACTTTTTTAATTTTCCCTATAACTTTTATTTTCCTCTTAGTGAATAAAGAAAAAAAAGATTTTGGTGAGAGATCATCACTCTTTTGCTGCTGTTTAATCAGAAATGGGTTTGGGTAATATTGATACAAGGGTAGTGCAAGGTTTTGTGTGAACAACTGTGAAATAGGTAGTAAAATCTCACAATTTACTTTTGGGGGGGGAGGTTTGGTGAAATTAACCTTGCCTAATGATCTTGAACTTTAGAAATATTAGTTTTAAATCGCAAAGAAATAACTCAATAAAGCCTTTTCAGTTTTATTTACTTGTGTTAAGTCTGCATTTAGCTCTTTTCTTGGTGTGGTATTAAAATAAAATAAAAAAATGCTGCAACAGCTACCTCAAAGCAGCTAAAGTTTGAAATTGTGTGCTTAAGCATTAAATATTATCTTGATATATTAGTGATTAAACACCTACACTACCTCTTTGTTGTGATGAATGAAAATGAACCAGTGTTGATAATTGGCTCAAAACTGAACCCTTTCCTATGCAACGATGAGAAGGTACAAATGGGTTGTTTAAGAAGAGATGCATTACTGAGTATGTGTACATCCATATTTTCTGCCAGAGTTTAAATGTTCTTGGTTTTCCTGACAAGATCTTTCAGGGAATTTGGGGAGATAAATGACAGCTCTAAAACCTTTGGATTTTTCTCTACTAATTATCACTTGACCCAGGGATTTCCTTTTATTTTTCATTGCTTATTTCATCCTTCCAAAGAGCAATAGATTGGTTAAAACAATTTCCATTACTACTGACCATGACTTCTCTCCTTTGAGGAGGTATATTTTTAGACATTGTAATATGTTTGTTTCATATGTTAACAAGTACAAAAACAGGCAGTACAAAAATACAACTGAAAAGACTTGAGTGTGCTATATCTGTGTGGTTGAAGGCTAATTTTGTGATATGACGAGGCCATTACAGGATTGTGATTACATAATTATATGATAGACCTTTTGCAAGGAGAGAAGGGAATTGGTATAATTTACAACATATTTAATCTATCTATGATAAAACTTTGGCAAAAGCCTTGATCTCTCTCCAAAATCATTTTTAGGATGTTGAAGCAACCTTTTGCCATATACTTCCTTCTAAGAACTTGCAACCTTTTGCCCCATGGCAATTCCACAAATCTTTGTGCAAACACAAGGATCCCTTTAACTAGCAACTTGTTCATTTCAGTGTTGCTTGGTGTTGCAAAATGGGCACAAAATTCAGACAACAATGTTTAGGGAAAAGGGGGAACTTGCTAGTAACCTATTAGAGATGAATGCAAGAGCTCTATTTTTATGTTGAGAGGAGGTTTTTCTACCACCTAGTGAGGGGAGGCATGCCAACTGCTTTTGCCACTCATTGTAGCATTAGGGCTATTGGTGTGGACTTTCTACACACTCTGATATAATGATGGCCTTGCTGACTATAGAGTCTCTGTGGCTTTTTGTTAAGAGTATAGGAGTGTGGAATCTGAAGGTCTGAGGTCCAATTCCTTATGGGAACTCTGAAGCTTTTCTTTAACTCATTCCTTTTATGAGGGAAAAAATATACTTCAACATTTATGCATTTTTCATTGACAAACTTCTTGTGAGATATTTTGCTATGTATATGAAAATAAATGTAACAGGAGACTACTCTTCAATTTTACAATTAGAAATTGATTTAATGGTTGGTAAAAATCTGTTTCACTGGGAGGTGTTCTTTGTCATTCCTTTGGCTTTGTATATCAGACTGAAGATAGAGTACACATACACATTAAATGTGAAAGGTTAACATTTCTATTCAACCAAAAGAATTTGGTTTATCAACTGAGTTGATAATGAAAATTGGCAACTGTGAAAAGTTTTGAAAGGTGAAATTTAAAGTGTTTGCCTTACATCAGAGCAAATATATTCTTTTAACCCATTGAGCCCCACACCTTAGAGCTCAGACCACCCCCTGAAATTCCAGAGAAAATGGCTGCCACAGTGAACACACAGACCACTGCCAAAATAATTTAAGATTTTAATGTCTTCATTTCACTCTACTGAAGGGAAACTGCACAAAGTTGCATATTAAATAATATACTTTCCCCCTGTCAAATTTTATTTTCAATTTGAGCATCAGGCTCTCTCAAAAAAAAATTCTAAAGCTAGAGAACGGATTCAACTTCATGATGTACAGCGAGTCATTGGCAAGGTTGCCTTCAGCTTTGAAAGTATTTATCAGTATGATGACTCTCTTTTGCACTCTTATTCCATCAGAATCATGTAAAAAGCTTTCCCTCAAATACAACACCAAAAGACAGATCGCAAATTCCTCCTCAACGAAAGGAATCCTAAACTTTCTAACGCGGGTCAATTTTGAATTTGCCCGCCATAGCGACATCGCGACACGTCACAAGGCGCAGCTATAAAATTACTTTTTGCGAGTCATGAGCAAGAACAAACCAATTTTTACGCCTAAATGAAAAGTTTCACTTTGAACAATGCATATATTTTCTTCGCTTAGGCAAACTTTTGCTCCAAGCGAGTTACAAGGGGCAAACTTTGCAGAGGAGATCGTTTCGGTCTTCTGCGGTCGGGTCAGCAAGATGTAAATATTTCCCGAGAGTCATGAAGCGGTGCTCTGGGATCGTTTTTTTAAACAATCAACTCCAACAAACTCGTCAGAATCCCAGTACATTGCCAACTGAGGAAGTTCATAGATTCCAATGAGAATGTTTAGCCCGAGATACGCTGAAATTTCCGCTTGGGTAGATGTGAACGATCGATCCCCTTTCGAACGAGCGTACGCAACGGTGTATCGGACGTCTTCGTCAATGTAAGCATCGTCGATAAATACATTAAAGAAATCTTTGGCAGTTGCATTTTCTCCGAGATCTCTGGTCGGGCCACGACGAATGGAGAATTCCTCAACATTAATTTGTCGCAATTAGCTAGACCATTGAAGAGCATTTGGTCGGCTTTCTTCTGCGGCAGATTCTTCATCACTACTGGCGTCGCTTTCTTCTTACTCTTCACTAGCGTATAGCTCAACATCGGAATCGCTTCCCCTTTCTTGTGACCGCAGGTCGAAAAAGTCTTCCATCTCGTCATCCACATTTCGAAGCAAGTTTTGTTCATGCTGTGCTTGACGTGCTTGTCGCTTTTTTCAATTTCTTCGATGATAAATCCAGCGAAGACTTCTTGCTCTTCATCGGATGAAAATTAACTTTCATCAATTC
The DNA here is from genome assembly GCF_036669915.1 of Pocillopora verrucosa. NCBI lineage: Eukaryota > Metazoa > Cnidaria > Anthozoa > Scleractinia > Pocilloporidae > Pocillopora > Pocillopora verrucosa. The sequence continues at coordinate 19,702,671 of NC_089313.1, forward strand.
TTCCAGAAGCCATGTCTAAGACCACGACATATTTTTGAAAAATTTGCAAAAAATCGCACGGTAAACGTGTAATAGTGAGTTTGGTCTCAAACGAAAGCTTATTTTTTGCATGTCACGTTTCACTGCTTTTCAATACCCAGGGGAGTTTTGTTTCTAAGCTACAGCCAATCAAAACAAGCCAATTTTGACAGGGCGCATGAGGGCGCATTGGAATTTCAGAGGGGTTTTATTTCTGGGCGCATGAGGGCGCATCGGATGTCAATGGGTTAATACCCTTCTACTGATGCAGTGCCACAATTTCTTTAGAAACTTATTCCTTTTATTTTCATTCATAGCCTTTCTAGGTAATTGTTCAAGATGAAGTGTTCTCTTGGAGAAGATGTCATACTTGACATATTGGAGGATCAGTTGTCCTGCGTGGATATTATTGAACGAAAACTTTGTGCCTTGGGGAGAGAGGTTTGAATCCATTTATCTCTTTTTTAGTTTAATGTACTAGTTTTTTGGGGGGATTGCAGATATTAAGTCTTTAATGCAAGCATCACCTTGCATTTTGATGTTTGCAAGAAGACCCTGATTATGTGGTGAGCTCTTCAGCCTTTTAAAGTCCTTGTGATTGTTCATACTGTAGAAGTACCACAAACATGTTGTGTTTTAACATAGATTTATCATTCATTTGCACAAGGTTAATCCTGTTTTTTAAATCTGTATTGGGATGATTACTCTAAGTGATATAATGTGTAAGAAACAAAAGCAATGTATTGTAAGATTAAACAAATGTATTAATCTTCATTTTGCCGGGGTTAACTGAATAAAAATTTTAACTTGTAATCTACAAGTTGAACCATTGTATTTAGAAGTACCGACAAAGACAAGTTTAATAACCATTGTTACAAGTCCAGGTTACGAGTGTCCAGTTAGTAATTACAGGTGTAGCACTATAAGTGTAAAAGATGGTAAATATCAAATTTGATAAAACTATTGGAAGAGTCCAACTTGTCTTTTAATTAACAAGGGTCCAACTTGAAAATCACTTGTGCAAAATACAAGTTTCACATCACTTGTAGACATGGACTACTACTTCTGAAAAATGACATTGGAGTGTCACAATATGTCATCCTCTAGTGAAGGGGAATTCAACAAGCTGCTGAGACATCAAGTTATCTGTTAACCAAGGAATTCCCAAAATAGATGGCTTTTCAACATCAAAAATCCAGGGAAATTAGAAGTTTAGAAGTTTCGTCTGCCTGTGGAGGCCTCAGCAACGGCAAGACAGCAACTTTTAGTGTTTCTTCACTTCCATGGAATAAATTCCTTCTATAACTTAATGCACTCTTGTCATGGTATCTCCTCATCAACAGTATGACATATCATTTATCACTTTGTCCCTGCAATAATTAGCTTTTGATGGGTGCTCATATGATGGCCTGGCTGGCCTCTTACTATTGCCTCTGAATTCAGAGACATTGCAGGCTTTCTGTGTGTTGCAGGCTGCTTTGATGAAACTCGCATCCCTGTGAACCCACCTTGCAATGATAAAGATACCTACATCAACCTCCATCATTCCAAATCTCAATGTTGCCATGGTAGCAGGCCCAGATTACACCATCATCTTCTGGACCACTAATGAGCAACAGGGGAGTAGACAATTCCCGGAAGCAGTTATTTAAGGCAACTCTGCCTACGTCTGCAACAACTGGTGGATCCCCCCTTTCAGAGAAGAGGTGGAAGGGGCTTGCCGCAGGTTTAATAAGGTGCATGAGAAAACACAATGCACTATTGCAAGGGAACATGGTGTTCTCAAAAAGAGGTTCCAAGCTCTCCAGACAACCATGTGAAAATGAGAAACGGGGGAAAAAAATGACAATAGCATTCTCATTTCATTACTAACCAGGCTCGCATGTTTAAGAAGGTTGATTTATTTAAATGTGGATTATGACTATTTACCTTCAAAGCTAGGAGTTGTTGTGACAACAATCTCCTCTCCAAATACAATATCCAGATTGTTGACTTTCACTTGCTCTATGTTGGCACTTACATGGCTTAAAACATTGGGGACAGTCTCATCTTCTCAGTTTACTCTCCACTCCCCCTGCACCAGTCTTCTTTGATTTGCTTACTTTTTTGTGTGGAGACCTAGCCTACAAATGGTAGCCCATAGAACATTGGAGGGTTTGGGCACTGTCTATGTTTGTGCTAAGGCCATTTAATTGCATATGAAACTTTTCCCATGTTGCTTGCTTTACTTTCTCCATCACTGGTGCTAAAACTATTATTCTGTGTTCCCTCATGAGCTGAGCCAAAAGAAAATTTTGCAGTGTGGATAACATGCCCAATGACAGACAAGAATAAAACTGTAAGCAAACAAAGCAAAGCAGCATATGTTGAAGGGAAAGTAACGATTTTTAACTGCATTTGTAAAAGATGCGCTAACATTCAAGCAGAGTCAACATTTATAAAAGGGTCACAATTGTGGCTCACCATAAGTGGTAAGATGGCAGAAAAAAATAGCTATTGGGAGTGAAAATTGACAAATTTTAACCGTTAGTCATAGAGAAAATAAACTGTGGAAGAAAATTCTTTTAAAACTAATGGGAAGAAAGTAACCTTTAGCCTAAAAATCCATCACCCTATTGAGACTGTCTTGTATGGTTCTACCATTGTAATTTACACTTGTGTACTGACTCAAGATACATGTGTAAATTCCTGTGTGGAATATTGTTTTATTAAATTCTTGTCATTACAAGTCAGACTTTACCTGCATATATTACACATGTGAAAACTACAAGTGTATTTTCTTTATTAAATTAACCCCTGTTGTTTTTTTTGTACCCAAGGACCCTGATGATGCCTTTTATATAGTAGACCTGGCTGATGTTCTTCTTAAACACAAGAAGTGGGTTTCTCTTCTTCCTCGAGTAGAACCTTTTTATGGTTAGTGGATTTTTTTTTTCCTCTAACAAGATAGAGATTTTATGTAGACTACTGTAGAATAAAACTACCTTTTAATTTTGTTAATCAGTCAACTTTTAAATCCAGACATTGTAATGGCTGAAACTGCAATTGTTTGTTTTGTCTCCTTGTAGCAATGAAGTGTAACTGTGATCCTGTAATCCTAAAGATGTTAGCAGGGTTGGGAATTGGTTTTGATTGTGCAAGCAAGGTATTAAATTTTCTGTTTAGCATTATCATCTAGTGAAGTCACTGTGGTGTTCTTTTATGAGTCTCTCATTTATTTTGTTTTTTTTTAACTTTTTTTGGCAGATTGAAATGCAAACTATGTTAGGGATGGGTGTACCCCCATCTAAGATTGTGTATGCCAATCCTTGCAAGCAGGCTTCTCATCTCAGGTTTGTTAACCTACTTGGCTATTAACATAGGGTGCTTGATCTTTACTGATAAGGAGCTGCAGATACAAAAGTGTTCTTGGTTTGTGGTAATCATAAATTCTTATTTATAACTTTAGTTTTGTTAAAGATCTAGTTATCTGATTGATTTAGGGGTTGTTCCATAAATGTCTTCCATTTCAATTGTGCCCTATAACATTTTATATAAGCTGACAAAATATTTCTGAAGAGACAAACCAAGTAAGTAGTAATTTGTTTCTGGATATATGACCATCTGTCTTTAATTGTTAAGCTCTTAATAGTGGAACATTTCCATGGTATTTATCCTTGGCTACCGTTGGCTCATTTTAAGTATTATTTTTATGTTTTCATTAGTTAATTAGGTATAAGGGCCACAAGTTTATTAATTTGTATATCAGGGCGTGAAATTGCGCCTAATATAGGCGCCAATGCGACTAAATTTTTCAATTTGGTGACCAAATCTTGAAAATTAGTCGCCAAATTGGCGACTAGAATATTTCATCACAACCATATCGAGAGACATAGTGAATCAAAAAGATTTGCAAAGATAAATCCGCGGCAAACTTCCTCGTTAAGTATGTTTCCAAAACTCAGCACACGCATCTCAATTGATAACTAGACACTATCTTGGATTTAGGTGAGCTTGAACGTTGTATATCATCCATCCTAGTGTCCACTTTTCAGAACGTTAGATCTTTTCCCCAAATTAATTTTGGAGGGTCCATCGAGAACGTTGACAGCGTAAAAAAAAGGTTTTGTTTGTCTTTGAAAATGGCATCCAACTTTTTTTGAATTGGCTACTACTTTGAAGAATTTAGCAGCCAAGTGGCTATCAGAAAAAAAAAATAATTTCATGCCCTGTATATTGTTATTTGTTTTTGTTATTGTTACTATTAATACTATTAATTTGTACCCAGATAATGGAGCCTTGCACTTGCTTTTCCAAGATGATCAGATTAGAACTGTTTTGTAGTTTTGGTGTAAACCATTTCATTTCCATAATTTAAATGTGAAGCCTGTTAAAATGACCAAAACTTGTCACCAAAAATACATCGGATGTTTATTATAAAAATTATCCCATGCTGAATTTACATTAATTGATACAAATGCAAATATGCAATATACAATGTATACACACTGTGTATGCTACATGAGATATAACAAAACCATACCACCATTGATATTAATACTTTGTTTGTTGGTCTTGAGAAAGTAATGTTATACTGCACTGTATGCCCTAGTTGATTGGTTCTAAATTTCCATTGCCTATAACTGTCCTTACACAGTTAAGAGAATTAGATTTATGATTACTCTCTAGAGTTGAAGGATCTTTTGGCCTTCTTTCTTTCTAATGATTTTGGTATGTTTCACAATAGATATTTCACACTTAAAATTTTGACAGATTCTCTGAGAAGCATGGAATTTCCTTGATGACTTTTGACAATGAGCTGGAGTTGCACAAGATCAAAGAGTTGCACCCTGCAGCAAAGTAAATATTACCTCTTAAGTTGGAAGTACTGAGTAGATACAGGATAGGCTATGTCAAACATCCTAAAAAAAGATACAGAGAAGGATGTGTTGAACAACACTCCTGGGAGCTTTGCCACTGTATGCTGTTCGCAAGTGTCACAGTTATGTTCACAGTTGTTAGTAGAAGCTGGTAGGTGGTACAGACCTGTCAGCTGTGCTACTTTTATGCCAGCTACCTAACGAGTAGTGCTCAAAGACAAAGACAAAAATAAAAAATGATATTTGAACTGATTATAACGTTGATGTTGTAGAGAAAAAAAGGCCCAAAGATGTCCTAGAGTGCTGAAAATCTTGTCTCAGAGAGTTTAAAATTTAAAATTTTTTCAGGGGAACATGCCCTCAGACCTTCATATGAAGGGCATGTTGCATAAAACCATGCTTGCTGCACAAGCATAATAAAATTCAGCCACCTACTCAGTTGAGATCATGCATCTATTATGTTTGCTTATAACAACCCTGCCATTTAAAAGTACTTGAACTTAGCCTCTGTTTAGCATCCTTAGGTCTTATAAAGCGATTTCTCCTTGTAATAGATTACTTCTGCGCATCAGGACAGATGACTCCAAGTCCCTCTGCCAGGTTAGCACAAGGATTTTTGCTTCTACTTGTGGGTGGGTTAGTGAAAGCATGTTGTCTGGAGAGATGTATGGAATAGATTTTTAGCTGTGCAAAACCACCATTAACTTAAAGATGGTAATTTGTAAAGGGACAACAATGATTAAAGTAAAAGCAAGATCTTCAGAGTACAGTGAGGATTAAAGTGGTTTGCAAATCATGATTTTTAAAATAGAGTTTAAATATTTCAAGATGCTCAATTGCTGATCTTGTCCTTGGTGGTGAATGTGACTTGTATATTCCCCATCTTCTTGGCCTACCTGACTACCCACTATGGTGACACGTTGCAGATTTTCTGTTGGTAAAACTATCTTATTGTTTTAATTAGCTTGGAATCAAGTATGGTGCTCCTTTGAAGCAATGTCGTCATCTTCTTTCTGTTGCCCATGCACTTAATTTGAACATAATTGGAGTAAGGTAACATAGTGAAAAATATTTTTTCCTACTGTTTTTTTACTTTTCTAAATTCTTTGGCTATGATGAAAATGACTTGCCCTTTCTTAATTTTGTTATGTGATGAGTATGTTAATGTACTCTCTGAGCCAGTTTGACCTGAATGATTTGGTGTCAGATCACTTTGTTCATCTTGGATTGAAAAGTTGTTTTCTGTTTAGTTTTCATGTTGGCAGTGGATGCTATGATGCAAGTGCATATGCAACAGCCATTTCAGCTGCTCGAAGTGTGTTTAACGTTGCTGTGAGTAACGCTGGATTTATGTTAATAATTCTGATATCAAGAGGAATCAACATCATTATTTCATTATATTAGTTGTGGTTCAAGTTAATCAAATGATTACATTTTAACTTCCCTTGCAAAAGTAACTCCTTGGACTTGCACATGCAGAGGATAATTTGTGTGCATAAGCCACCAAGTGAAGGGAGGAAGTTCATATTTGGTTTGTTTGGGCATCATAGATGAGGGCTTTTTTTTAGTGGAAACCTTGAAGTAATACATGACTTTGCTAATACTACATCCAGATGAATGCTGGGACTGGCCAACCGTGTACCAGGTTCCTCAAGAGGCATGTTGTTTTACACTTCCTCTATCTTTGTTATTGTTGTGTGAGATGCAGAGCCCATAAAAGAGTTACAGAAACCCATCAATTGAAAATAAAGATTGTTGTTGACAGTTGGTACCTTTTGGGATGTCTACTGTCGTTTCCACATTTCCACAGAGATCGATGATCTTGTCCCTTCATGGACAGAAAAAAGGTTTGCAAACATACAGCTTCAAAATAATTTTTTGGTTCTGTACCTCACACAACAACAGCAAAGATCAAGGCTGTGTGAAATAATATAGTGGTTTAGCAAGAGGACGGGAACATAATTTCAGAACGGTGCGTGCAGCAAAAATGCTGAGAAAAAACTGGGTCGAGAATCCCGCCGTTGTGTTGAAAAGTGACTTAGCAGTCGTTTCAACGAACCGTCCACGTTATATTTGTTCTTGAATATCCTAACCTTGGCTCTTTAGGATCATTATCAGCTTTGAATTTTCGGTTTCATGGACCATTTGAAGGACAATGAAATTATCCTCTGTGAGAGAGTAACAAGCACAAACTGAGAATAATTTACTACAAGTGAGTTGTTAATATGAATCCACATGGGTGATTAAATTTTGAAATTATTTCATTCCAGTTCAGTCTCGAGTCTGCAGATTCATCTATCAAATTTTGAAGCCCACTAAATATTTTTTTCCCTATGATTTGTATCGTTGTCATTTTGTTTCGTGCTTCTAGATTTTAGCACTACTCGTTTTTCTTTATAATTTGGTAAAGTATAATTTGGAATTGAAATTGTTGCCGTTTTTCCCTTGTTTACTGAATATTCTTCTCAATCATGACAGTACACCTCTTTTAAGCACCACCTTCTTAGAGTTGCAATGCATTTTGAATGGGGTTATCAGGAATTTTGGCGAAAACATGTAGAGATCAAGCGACCCAATGATGGAGTTGTTTACAATGAGTTCCCATTTAACCATGAACGAATGAAATGCACTCGAACTAGTCACCAGTGAAACGGTTAGACTGAGGAATCAGACTTCGTTCCTGTTTTATTTTGTTTTCGTTTAATTTAATTTAATTTTTTTTTAACGATTAAAGTCATTCAAGAAAGAATCAAATTAATAGATTAAGAGAGCCATGCCAAAATCACGTTGATTGTTATTTTCTTTCGTAGATGACTTTCTTGTCTAGGTTTTCAAAAACTAAAGACATAAAAAAGTGCAAACCCAAGCTATTCTCAAATTTTTTCTTATCTCTGACTTCAATTCGTAGAACACTTTTTAATCACGGTTAAAATGACAATGACAACAGATAACACTGAATAATAAAGCACGTGACCTTAGTGTTGTTTCATTTTGATAAACTTCAACATGAAGCAAGTTTAATTTATTGATGAATTAGTTCATGATAAAATTAACAGCACCTGTTCTTAAGAGTTTTCATACATGGTTTAAGAAATGTATGAAAGAAAAGCCCTTACGTAGCTTAAAGACACGCTCAATTACAAAAGGTAACTGAGCCCTAAAATCTTAGATCGCTTGCTGATGGTCGTGTTTCCTCTCGGGAATCCAGAGTAAATGTAGCGGTAAATTTTCACAAATTCACGGAATAAAACAGAGAAAGGAACCTGGTTATCCTGGAAATGAATTCTGAAATCATTCCAAACTGCATTATCTCGTCTTTAAGTGCACAATTAACACAAATCCTAGGCGTTTTGATCATGATGGGAAAACCAGTGAAATGATGTCCTGAACTTGATGGGGAAGAATGGCAACGCTAACACCGGAAGTCGAATTAGAGTCGTGTCCAGATTATCCATGCGCTTTCCTGTTCTGAAACAATGTTCCCGTCCTTTTGGGAAACCACTCTAATATGCCCCTTAAGGGACCACATACAGGGTCAGCCAATCCTAATGTTCATTCAGACCCTAGAATTAGCAAAGTTGAGTAAAGGTCTTAAAGGAGGGTGAAAATGCACATTGGCCTTAAACGATAAACCTGAAAAATAAGACCAAATTGGGTGCCTCTGACTGCCTTGTCCAAGCCTCTGTGGACCAGTTTCTAAATTATATACTCTTCTAAGCTAATTTTTTTTTTGTCTTTGCTCATTAATTTTGAATTTCAACTCAGGTTGAGATGGGATTTGAATTTTCAATGCTTGACATTGGTGGTGGTTTCCCTGGAGCGCCAGATGCGGCCATTACTTTTGAAGAGGTTAGGTTTTGGGAGTATGTGTGAACTTCATAGTGAGCTTCAACAAGCCATAGTTCCCTGAAAAGACGAAAGTGCTAGTTGTACATTTGCAATAATAGGACTTTGCTGGTATAAAAGCACAAGATATCATCAGTGCGTCAACCATTGTCACATTACAAAATATGAATATGGAGTACAGGTAAACAAGTATAAGATAGATGATGGTGATCATGTTGACTTGTGAAGCATGGATGCCTTTGATCAAGGTGTATAACCATCTAGCGTACTGAAATTAATCAGTTATAGAGTAGTGAGCATCAACAAAAAGTGTCTACATTCTGATACAAACAATGAAGTAGTAGTTTTGTTCCCTTGATTCCCTCTTGTAGGTTTGTTCTATTCTGAATCCACTATTGGAGGAACATTTCCCAGTAAGCTCAGGTATCCGCATCATAGCAGAACCAGGCCGTTACTATTCTGCATCAGCCTGTACTCTTGTTGTCAATGTTGTTGCTTGTCGTTCTGTGAAGGCCAGTCAGTTTAATGGAAATGATCTGACCATTGGTACTCCTGAGTACAAGGACTCTGATGAGCTGGTAAGTTTTACAAAAATAAAGTCTCCTCAAAATTACAACTGATATGAAAATCATAGGAAAATTAAATCTCATAGGAAGAGCAAATCCATTACAATTATGTGAATTTTCAAATCAATGCACACAAAATGATTATAACTGAAAATGATTTTCATGACTGTTGTTGAACGGCATGACCCTACCACTTGAATAGTTTTTGTTTGTTTGTTTGTTTTTTTTGCTGATGTGAAATTACCCCTCCCACCTCAAATGGTGTTGAGCTCAGCAAATATTTTTTCTTTTTTAGATCTTTACCAAATGAAGGCTGCTTAACTTAGATTTTTGTGTAGTTAGGTATTAAGTGGTTTTAATTTTCTGTTACAGTTTTGGATAAGGGCATAAATGTAAAGTAGATTAAATGAAGTCAATCTTTTTTATTCATGTTTGGTAACCAATTGTGAATATTCAATCTCCACTCCAGGGTTTCATGTATTACATCAATGATGGTGTGTATGGTTCCTTTAACTGCCTGGTCTTTGATCATGCAACTGTGCACCCTGAAGTCTTTGGTGCTGAAGAAACTGCTCCAAAATTTCCTTCAAGCATTTGGGGCCCCACTTGTGATTCTTTGGACTGTATCACCAAGAGTGCATTCTTGCCAAGGGTATATTTTGAGCTTTAAATACAATTTTAAGTATTATTGTAAGTAGCTCTAGAGTTTTACTCTTTGCAATATATGTCACTGATTCTATCTTTGAGGTTACACAAGCTTGGAGACTTTGTTCAGAAGTTTGAAATAATGAGTTAAAGGAATTAATTTACATTTACCACCTTTTTTCATGTGCCAAATGTGGGTCATTAGTCCTGAGAAGAAATTTCAATTTTCATCTTCTGTTTGAATTAGATTCAAGTTGGGCAGTGGCTTTATTTTAGAAACATGGGAGCCTATACTTGCTCAGCAGCTTCTACCTTCAATGGATTCAACAAACCTATGAAGTACTACACTATTTCTATCAGCTGCTGGTAAGGAAAAGAGGCTAAATATTTTGGAAGTTGTGTCATGTATGATTGGATGATTTGGTTTTATAAAAAGAGTTGGTAATGTAAATTAACCATTGTAAAGGGTTTCTCAAACTTGCATTTCAAGGATTAGCATGTTGTCAGAGCAAATTACCAGTACAAGGGCTCAGACAAATGGCTAATGCTTCAAACATCAATTAAGAAACTCCTTACCATGGCCAAGTTGCATTATCAACTCAGTTGATAAGACCAAATTATATTATAGTAAATCCCCCTTCTCAGTGACACGGTACCACTGTTACTTCAGGAGCTAACCTCCTTTATTCATGCATGATTGTTTACTTTGGAGTCAGGGAGAACGGAATGATTTGGTGTGTGTACTTGATCAAGACATTTGACTTGACATACTTGTAGTGCCTCTTTTTATATTTTGGACCAAATGGTTCCTGGCAAATTTGTAGGGGGGTTTGAAGAACTGCTATTAGTTTGTGTGATTGTCTAAAGGAATTGCAATGTAGGTCTTGTGGATGGTTTTTTAAAGATGTACAAATTACTTTAGGGTGTCCTTTGTTATTGAATACGTTTAGGAATGTAATCTGTTCTTCTGATTTAGCAAAATTGAAAAACATGGCTTTGATTTTGCTCTGTGTAAACTTACCAGACTCTTTAAAATCGATTTAACTCCTTGGAATTTTATCTTTTCCTCATGGGTTTGTTAGATATTTTTAGTTATTGTTGACATTTTCCCTTTTGTACTTGGAACGTTACCATTAGGGTTTTATCATCCTTTTCTCAGGCCTATGCTGAAAAAAGTCTTGGAGAAGATTGGTTTGAATGTGCACTGGCCTTGTCACATCTCTGTCGATCACAAGACGGCCATTGGTAATGGTCCTGAATCCTTGGAAATAATTACCTCAGCTCCATAACTTAAGAGGGAAGAGAGAGAAGAAAACCTGCTCCTCTTTGATTAATCTCTTCCCTAGTGAACTGAGAACCAAACATAAGGATTAGAAAGGGTTGCTATTACAATAAGCAGAATACAAATATTATACCAGATTTAACGTTTTGAAGTTAGGTACCCATATTTAAAAACTCGACATTGTTATAGAGGTAGAACTGAAGTGTTACAAGTAGTTTTAAGTTGCTTTAGTATCTAATCAATAACAACATGAGATAACCGTGATTCCACTTATTTGATAGAGATTTGTGGCTGTTCATCGTTATGTTTATGCTATGGCTTAGCATGAGGTCTCTTGGCAATGCACCAAAGAAAAGGGTAGATTTATAAATTACAATCGTGTGAAAGGAGATTTTATTCGTTATAGTCATGGATTTTCCTTACACTAGTCATGTTACTGTTGAGTTGTTGTACAACATAGCAGTGAAAGGTTATTTAATATTAAGAATTGTGTTGCTGGTCTCTCCACAAGGGTTGTTGGGCATACAAAATGTAATAGCTCCACAAATGCGCAATTATAAAACCAAATTGGAGTTGACTGAGTTTTAAAAACGCTGTAATTGTTAATTCATGAAAGAAAACTAATAAATCTGTAGTTAAAGGGCTTTTGGCTTTGTTTCTGCTAACTCTATGTCAAAGATTTACTCGGATTTAATTTTTTTTTTTACTCTTGGCGCCCTCTATACTTGAGTTATACTTTTCTTAACCTTCCAAAAAATTCCTAAACAAAACTTTTCATTCCCAATGAACAATTTCCTGACCCCCAGATTATTAAAGAATCGCTTCCATTATACGCAAAAGATTTGCTGTTATATTTTGTTCTCGAGGCTCACAGTTGTCCACAAGCTTCGCTCTCAAGACTGTTCACTTCACGGGAAAGATAAAGATAGAGAGGGTAAACGTGACGGGAAAAGAGAAAAGTATAGTGATCAATTTGTCCCACTAATTTTGACGTTTGCAGGTTTCAGCGTGAAGAAAGGAGGTATCACGTTATTGAAAAATGTGAGCAAAAAGCATATGTTTATCCTATTGTAAAGCACTGGCGAGCGTGTGCTTGAAGGCGAAGCCTCTTAACTCCTTCTTTGAGGTAAAATAACTGACTTTATCCGGAAATTACTAGGAAAATAAAAGAAACGTAAGAGTCTTCTTCGTGAGCTTCGTTCAAGCGCTTTGTCTAGTTTCGCAACATGAAGCAATTTTGGGCCGCAGGTGTCAATTTAGGTTGGATGATTTGAAGAAGTTCCAGGGAAATTTCCGAACGATTATCACATCATTTGAAAGTAGAAAGATAGCATGTTACTTTGGCAAAGTCTTGTTTTCGTAGGATAGTATTTAGCTTTCCTGTAACACTAAAATTTGCATGTTTACCAGGTAAACCTGCTCGCATGTCGAATTTTGAAACTTTTGAAAATTTCTCCCGTATATCAAGTCAATAGAACCTTTAACTATTTTCTTACATACATTCATCAAAGGGAGTGTTATGGCGAGATAGAAAAATTCTTTTGTCGTCAGAATGAGACGGTGAACAGCAATTCAGGTGAGCCATCGTGTCCGCGGAGCCAAGCATATTTTCGCGCCAAGAAAGCTTTTGTTTATTTGCAATTTGCAGTGGACTTCATAACAGAGTACCCGCTGAGAACCTGGGTCATAGTCAGACAAACAAATATGGCGGATTTCTTGGAAGATGTTGGAGTTGGCTATTACCGCTCGTTAGATCCCCCGAAGAACTTTGTTGTAAAGTACGAAAATATTCTACTTCCAATAACTCAGTTCAAAATCATTTCAATTTAAGTCAGATACAGTTGCTTTTAAAACGGAAGCCGTTTTGCGAGTCAGCTGTTTTACCTAATATTTCCATAGGGTGAATTTAAGGCGAGTGACGGCGGCGAGCTATCTTCCAGAGTTTAAATTTGGTTCTCAGCAGAACGTAAATGATCAAGAGGGTGCTGAAGTTGCTGGAGAAGCTTTGGAAATGCAGGGGTTAAGACAAAGTTCGTGACAATTCTGTATAGTTGCATCATCATCAATAAGTTTTATCTGACGAGTAGTTCTTGACAGTATAGATAGAAAAGTATGACAAGTTTTTCTTTTACAAGTCCCCTTACTTAAAACCTGAGAAGGAGACCAGTCATGGACGAAATTTGTTTGTATTTATGATCTGAAAAGGACTCTTGTCAAGTAAATTGTATAAGGCTCAAGAGGGCAGAAGAAAGTGTAATTTTAGCTCATTTTAGTTTTTGTCAGACTATAGCCACCTAGTAAGAGTTTGATGAATTTTTTTTGTCATTAGAAATTGCACCTTTTTTTTGAAGGAGGTTCTGACATGTGAGGACTATGTCATTTATTTCAGATGGTACTATTGCTGAATTTAAATATTGATTGTGACTTTCATACTTAAAATAGACCAAGGTAAACCACCTGATCAAGATTCAGAGGAATCTATGTTTTATTGGCAACAAAAGATGTTCTCTCAGGTTTGTATCATTAGTGGCAATAGACCATGTGAGCTATGTGGTCACATGGTGTCAAATGGGTAAACAAGAATTCAAAATGGCTGCTTAAGTATGTACTTCAGATGACATCTTATAGATTAAATTCCTTCTTCTTGTCAAAATTTTCGTATTCACAGGTAAATCAGCTCTCAAAAGACTGTGATAATGCAGAAACTGTAATAATCAAAATGTCCAGTCTTAAATTGAGATTACAAACAACCTCAAGCTGGAGAAACAAACTTGTGAGCACACAATTTTTAAAGATCACAGTGATAGATAAAACGGGCATAAAAGGGAAGAAAATGAATGATAAAAAGAACTTTTGGGTGATTTTGTGATTTGAGGTTAGATTAAAGCTATATTTTGTTGTGAAAACTGCCAGGCTTTTTGTTTTGCATTGATTGGTATGCTCTAGTTTTTGATTGGCAGCCAGTTATTGTTCTCAGATAACTAAATGACTGGAAACATTTTTTAAAACATTCAAGAATCTGAGGCAACCAATAAAATCTAAACTAGTATATGTGGATGAGGAACTCCTAAGCCATCACAAGGAGATTTATAACATTCATGTCTAATGCTTGGTTTATGCCAAGCTAAGTGTCAACATCCATGATTTCATTCACAAACCAACCTCAACTTGCATTTTAAAGGGAATTATAGTGGTCAGGAATTTTTCAACCGTAAACAATGTACACGATCAACATAAAAAGGGAAAGTGTCACCATCTTTCATCACAAAGAGGGCCAAGACAAGATAAACAACTTCACTTTTACTTAAACTAAATTAAATTTTCCCTGACTCAAAGTGAATTTCCCTGACTCTTCCCTGGCCTTAAGTAATTCATTTTAGCTTGAATTTTCCTGATATTAAGCAACCATGTCACACATAACATTATCATGCTGGAAACAAAACACTATTTCTTTGTGAAATAGCTTCTTCTTGACTATAAAATCAACAAAGGACAGATGCCATCTGCTTTCAATCTCCTTGTATATCATGGATACTTAACTTTCGAAGCGCAGAATCCTTAGGGTATTTATGAAGAAACAAATCCAAATTTGTGGAAATATTGTTAGTGGCATACAGACACAATGATAATGGACTGTTCTCTATGCTTCACAGTTGATATTGTTATGGGGCGACAACTGTTTACCCATTTTGAACCATGTGACCAATCTTTGACAAATGGAGCTAAAATGGCTTGACTGAGACCTAACTTTCTTGACCCTGTTCAATAAGCATTTCCTGATGACACAGATGTATACATTTACATGATGTATATATCCTGATGTATACATTTTATGGTTTCAAGTATTTTTTTTTTCATTTTAATGATAAATACCTTGTGTAGTTCTATGTGAATATTACATTCACTCAGTTTTCTTGAACCAAAACATCAGAGAGAGATGGAACTCTATGGAGATCTAACCAATTGTTTTGGACCTCTAGAGCAGAAATATCATGCAGAAATATTAAAGCTAAGGTATGTTAATCGATATGTTGAGGGAGATTTGTTCCCTGTCAATATGATTTTAGATGAGATAACTGATTAGCAGACTGAAAAATCTTAAGTAATGTTATTGATCCTCAGTGAATCCTTGTTAAAAATGGAAACTGACCTTTAAACTTTATCGCCATGAATAATAACCTTCTGATGTCAGAAAAGTGCACAGTCTGTAATTCTTTGACTGAGTTTTGACGGCATAAACATTTTTTTTTTAAATGTCAGTAATCTTAAATTTGAAATTCTATTTTGAAAGCTGAAACACAGCCAGGTTCAGCTAAACTTTATAACCTAAAGTATTAAAGGAAAAGTTGTCACATGTATTTGGGTGGTGGTATAAATCTCCTAGATAGTTTTTAATGAAGTACATGTTTGAAATATTCAGCTACTATTTTGTAGGGTGTATGAGAGTTGTATTTTGGTGGCATTTCAGTTATTTAAAAGTCAGAGGCTAGTTGTTTTAGATCTTGTTAGCACTATTCTTGGAGTGACTATCCCAGTAAACATTAAAAATCAATTTCATATTTAATGTATGAATTGAATATTAAAACAGAACTTAGACGTGTGGTAGTTTTGACTGATGTAAACAAGATGTAAATGATTTAATTGTTCATAAAGCTACAAAACTAATCAACAATGTTGTATTGCACAACCCAGGCTAGTCTATTTGACTAATCTTGGTGCTATTATTGATTATTGTGTTTGAAGGAAAAAGGGTGGAAGACCAAATAGGAGACTTTTCTCTTACGTTGATTGTGATAGCTATGTTAATGTGGATGAGGTAGGTCAACAGAAATCACAATCCTTATTGTTTTTTTCAGTTAGGAATAAAATTGTCCTTTACCTAGTGGAATCTTAATTACAATGTTGGGATTCAAACCCAAGTATTGAACCTCCTGTGTCATTCTTGGTCATGAAAATTTGTATTCAGTGTCTTTCTCCTAGACTTTGGTGGATTAAATGGTTATTTGCAAATTGTCAGGAAAAGCTGACAAATGGTGGAAAGTAGCCTTCAATGGACTTGCATTTATCCATGGAAAGAAGTGAAGGGTCTTACTAGTAGTGTAGGTCAATGAGCTTCTGAGCAAGGCTCTTCCAAATAATTTTCAGCCTAAGAGGATCTTAGTCATCAGATACATTAGCTAACTTGGCTAACAAACAGTTTGCTTAAGTCTTGGGTCCTTTCATTAGCCTCTCAGTTTCACTAATGTCTCTTTTCCAGGTTACTTTAGAAGAGAGACCGCATGCTTTTTCAGTTTAAGTTGGTTAATGAATGAAAATTTCCCATTTAACATGTGAGTCATGATTTAGAAAAGGCTGTCACTATTTTACCTGGACCATGTGTCACCTGATTAATGTGTGTGTTATTCGAAACTTGTGTTGTATAATGTGGGTATGATTCACTCAGTTTCAGTCCTTCTTAGTTACACTTTGGTTTATTGCATGGTAGACTGATAAAATCTTAAAAATTTATCCTTACTTAGTTTTGAAAAGACCTTGAGTCATCAAATCAACTTTCAGTGTACCACAAATCCACTTTGCAGATGTATCAAATCAACTTAAGTGTTTCTTAAATAAACTTGTATTGAATCAACCTTCTCCACTGAACTCCTCTATGACTTTTGGATTGATTAGAAGTCAATCAAGATCTGTTAATAGAATCACTAAACATTTTTGTAATGCATTAGCAAAACAACCTATGAGATGTTAGCAAACTACCCTGAGATGTTGGAAAAGCGACCCAAGACATTAGTGAACTGGTCATTAGGGAAATAAGTTATAAGCAAAACAACCCCTTACCTCCTATTTTTCTGGGGCTGTTTTGGATACATAGATCTTTGTTTTTTGTTTATTTTAATGAGTCTTTGTATTATGATTCATGACTTGCTCTGTAGTGCATCAGCTTGAATGTAGAATTTTCTCCACAGGAATCAAGACCTCTCACAACTTCTGCAAATGAAGTACCCAGCTACCTCACTAAAAACATGACAACTGTTAGGAGGAGAAATATTGGAACCAGAGTTGACCGCAGGTGAGTATTATGCCATTTAGGTCAGACTGGCAAAAGGAATTTTGGTAATCAACAAAATTTTACTTCTAAAGAATAACATATTACCTTTTGTCCTTCTCTGATTTTTTTGTAGTGTTTCTGTGCTCTTAATAATGAAGAGTTACCTATTTTGTTGCATTTTTTTTAGGAATAGACCCGGTGGATTCATTACCAGAACTGATCCAATTGTTGTTCATGAAACAGAAACTAGCAAAACAACTGCCCATGTTGTTAACATACCATACAAGACCATGCATGTAATGGCAGATCTTGCTCCAGAGGGAAAGTTAGTGATTGTACATTCCTTCAGGCAGACATTCTAACACCTCTCTTCTGTTGTTTGTTTGTTTGTTTGTTTGTTTGTTTTTTTTGTGCCAGTCCTCACAGTCAGCTGAACCACCCCAGGTTAAATACCTTGAATGATGTTAAACCCCCCCCCCCCCTCCTCACCTTATTGGCACACCACTTTGTAAATACACAGAAAATGTTGTCTTTAATGCTGTCTAGCAATTGGTTGAGTTATCATCTGTGAATCTTTTTAATATTCATTTTTTTCTAATAAGCTGTTTAGTTCAGTTCAATACTAACTACAGTTATACTCTCAGGACACTCAGTTGTAAAATGCTGGAACTTGACATCTGGAAGAAAACATTTACCTTAGTGGTAACTGCTATTGAGTCGTTAGATACAAACCTACCTGCATTACATACCAGTTCTCCTTCTTTTGTCCTAGAGCTGAAATTGATCAGAATGATGAATATGTCCTGTTTTCCATTAAGGTACAAAATAAGTTCTAAGACATTCCTTTTTTGAATTATGGAAAGCTTCATAACATCTAAACCTGCTCTAGGTGATTTAAACATATTGATATAGTGTTGCTTAATATACTATTAATAACTTATATATAAGTAAGGGTGTCAAACAGGTTTTTTCAACTATTGTACAAAATAATCAACTGTGGAATTGAGTGATAACCTTACTTAGTTTGTAGTACGCTGTTGTACCCTACTTAATATGGATGGATGATTAAATTGACATTATTTGAAACATCTTCCCTCATTATAAGTTTTCAACTTTTTTGTGCAGATTGATGCTAATGGACAAATTTTTGTTAAACCTGACTTCAATGGGGAAAAGCCACCATACCGTATTGAGACACAAAATGATCTGAGAGGTACTGTGAATGTTACCATTCAAAGACTTCATGCAACAATATTGAGTTTCACTAATGACATTCTTAATGTCATTTACAGAATCACTTTATTGTTCCATTTTGTACCTTCTGACAGGCTAAATGATAACCTTAATTAGCAAAGCAGTAGCTGTAGTAGTGTTGCATAGCAGACCAAAGCTGAACAACTATTTCTTTTTTCTCTTGCAGAGGTTTATGAATATACTATTGAGCACTGTTCTGTTCAAATGACAAGGTACGCAATGTATTTAATTTTGTATGTATGTAAAGATTTCCCATTCTGCTAAATAGAGATTTCTATTTAGCAAAATTACAGATTTCCCATTTTGCTAAAACAGATTCCAATCTCACAAACACACTTTGCTAAAATACAGATTTTCATTTTATACTTCCTGGTCTAGTTGTTATTGTTTGCTAGGCTGGGTATGCAGCCACACCAGTGATGAAATGAACACTTCATCATTCCAGCTGCTGGAGTTGTCTGCAAGGATTCTTTTTTAGCAAATTATGGATTTCCATTTTGCAAATTGCAGAAACCCCATTTTATTTTGTTTTATTTCATGTCTCAACTACAATAAGCCTTGTGATGAGACAGATGCCATCTTTCTTTAGTGACAAATTTTTCCTAAACATGTAACACCCAGAATTACACAAGAAACTGGCCACTGATTTAAGTCAAGAACATTATTTCATTTATACAGCTTTCCCATTTCAATTATTTTTAGGAGTCATGTCTCAATATGTTGTGTTTTTGCACTTTTGGAAACAACAATTTGCAGCTTTCTTAAGGCTACAAAGTATCAGTTTGACTTGATAAAAAAACACAAAAGAGGCACAATGAACCAAGAAGAAGCAAAACTGGCTGAGTGAATTTGAGGAACTTCTGGGTACAGTTTTCCAAATGAAATACCTCCCTTTAACTTTTTTGTATTTTATTGTTTATTTTCAATGATGATATTTACCATCATGTTTAATTTTCTTTTTCACTGGTAAATTTTAGTGATCAACGGGAGCAAGAATTCAAGAGTTTCAATGAGGCAAGTCTGTTTAAGATGTGTCTTATAATCTATTCAAACAATATATCTCTATATTATTGTTGTAAAATCATTATCTGTCAGTGTAATAGATTGAAGTGTTGTATGTTTGTTGTTTCAAACAGCTTTACAACAGACATGCTTTGTATTTGGCCTCACAAGTTGGATCTGGATTTGAGACTATGGTTAGATTAGCTAGTTAATTAAAGGTTTTTGTTGGAGTACAATTTATCAGATGCTGTTTTAGACAACCTGTTTAAGAGAAAATTAGCAAAGCTCCTGCATGTATAATTATTATGATAGTTTAATATAAAAAAATGATACTCTGTTAGTGAAAACATGGACTCAATTTTTTCTGCTGTTACAGCCAGAACCTGGTGTTTTGAGAATGAATATTTTGGGGGAGATAGGTAAGTTAAACAGATTTATTAGAACTGAATAGTACTAAGTGTGGTTTAAACTTTACTACTATTGTTAGTAGTGTCTATTTGGTAAAGAAGAAGCAAGAATGGTGGGGTCTTTGTGTAGCGTTCCTGGGTTAGATACTTGAAATTCACAGTGCCTCTCTCTCATTCCAAGAATATGATAGAGTGCTGCCAAAATTTAAAGGGGGTGGGGGTACTTTACAATAACCTTTGTTGGACTGAGATCTGATCCAGGAGGAGTTGCCATACTTCATCTCGTGCCAAAGAAAGCAGGACCAGCTCTTGCAGAATTGGCCATTTACTTGTATGCATTGATCTTCATCCAACCTAACCAATGAATTTTGTTTCAACTATAGTTTCTGCCAAAGGATTTGACTATGATGGTCTATATGTTCACTTTTTTCTGGATCTGCCTGAAAGTGAGTGATCAATAAACCAAAGGCCACAATAAAAGAAAAGTGGTGAACTCTTGGCATTTTAAACTTAGAAAAGTAAAGGTTCATAATCTGTGTGGTAAGAGTGCAGAACTCTCACAGGTATTAAAATGTAAGTGCCACATAAGTGGGAGTATAACAAGATAATTTGGTTTTATCAATTGAGTTGATAATGTAAATTGGCCACTGTAAATAGTTTTGAGGCCTGAAATGTCAGCTGTGGATGCTCTTTATGGTGGCTAATTTACATATATCAACTCAGTTGTTAAAACAAAATTATCTCGAAGGTATTAGTTTCACTCTAGAAATCCAGTTGTTTACTTGAGTGAATGGCTTGGGAGTCAGTGACTAGAAGTTATGAAACTATCAATTAGGAGATTGTATTTGGAGACAAGACCACTTTTTGATGACGTGTCAAAAAATTGAATTTTTGTCTTATTCATTGCAAAGTTTGAATTTTGTGAGGTCTGACACTAATGAACAACAAGAACACAGCTAGTTAATGAATCAAGTACTTGATTTTAGATTCAACAATTTTAAATTTGACTGTTGTAGACAAGTTTAACAGAAAAGACACTATTACTGGTGTCTTGAGTTTAGAAATATTACAATGTCACTCATTTTCCCTGTAAAGAGTCACATATAATTTATTGCATAATATAGTTAGTGCATGAGCAGAACTGTAGGTATTGTAGAGGAAAAACACAGATCTGTTTATTTTCCACTTCTCTTTGTAATGTAGAATGGAGACCAACTGATGACCCAGTTTTATCAGGTGTCACACAGACCTGCATGACAAAGCTGGAAGGAGAAGTAATTTTTTTAAAAATTCAGCTTATCGTGCGATCAGATTTGTTGTCATTTATAAGTATTGTAAAAATAATTAAGTGAGTAAGTTTCCAAACAATTGCTAAAGAGCATCTATTTGGGGAAAAAGTTTACGAAGTACAAAATTTGATGTCCATCCTCAAATTATCTTGGGGAAGTTAGTAGTTAACGCTACCAGGAGAGATGGTGGCAGAGCATATGCTATACTGGGCTCAAGATACTAAACAAAAGTATAAATGAATACCAGTGCACTGTCAGGAAAAGTGGACAAATTATAAGGGGCTACTGTCTTGTTACAGTCACCATGTACAAGAAGGGGCAAGTCTTAACCCATATGGTTTTGATGCTTTGATAATCTCAAGTCGTCTTATCCCGTATTTTGAATAACTTGTTGGATATTATTCATCCAAGATTTTGTAATGACTTATTTTTATTTTCATATTCAAAGGACTATGTGGCACACTTTAGTTTCCCTTTTGATTTCTCATTGATCTATCAAGAGGATGATGATTGTGGTAAGTTTGATTGGAATTCCAGCATCATTTGAACAATTCTGATCAGTGGAGATCTTTGAAAATGTCTCATGTTGCTTCTTTATATTATTGTTCAGATGATTTTATTCACTGGCCAACACTCTTTCTGGAGGTGTTGTCATTGGACAGCTGGGAAAGGTTCAGAGCTGAGGGTTATGCATACATCACTATACCCAGTAAAGCTGGTAAGAGAGGTTATGCATATATTAGCATAAGTAGCCATACCCCATAAAGCTTTGTGTAGAATCAGGATGAGAGACATCTATGCTTAAATTTTGAGTTTCACCTAATAATTCACATGGGTTATGAACATAAAATAGGCCAACTCATACAGTTCAAACAAATTGAAATAATTCATTGTGTTCAAAATTACCAGGCAGCTACAGTATGGAAGTGAACACTTGGCGACCAATAGGAAATGGCACAGGTCCAGAGATGCAAAGGTTCTTTATTGGTGGATCACCAGAATTGGAAGATCCTACATATCCTCAGAAACCTGCCATGGCTGATGTAAGATATATAGTATAAAATCTGTATTATGTGACAGTTGTGACCACTGCAGAGTCTGAGTTACTGATTCTATTTTCTGTGGGTTGAGTGGTAATTAAACATGATCAGTTTGTTCACCAAAAGTCTGATTCATAAGACCTTTGACCAGTCAGTCAAATAAGAGAATGCTTATGTTTCAAAGACATTTATTTGCTTCAAAAATATCCTTGCTCCTGAAGGAACACCTGTTTATTATATAGAAAGAGAACAAATCAAATAATGGATGTTCTGTTTCTTGAAGGTCTGATGGCTGGTTACATGAAGAACATTGCTAAGACTTAAAGTGCGTTGCCCTTGGAGTGATTAGGATGAAATTCCCAGATACTAGTTGTCAATTTTGGTGACCAGCTGCTGGGAATTTCTGACCCTGCACTGAAAATCTCTTTATCACCTAGCCAGTTGATTTGTCCAGGTTTAGGTAGCTTGCTTAAAAGAGTACCTGTACATCACTTTTCACCTCCTTTCCCCTTAGGAACAAGCATGACTAAGTATTTTGGGGCACTGACTCTGTACCATCAATTTTCATATATCATCTTTTTTTTTATGACAGGATAAGGTATTGAGCAAATATTTCTTCAGGACAGCTGGATCTGGGAGTGTTAATGTCAAGTTTCATGTCATGCAGCAGTGTCAGTAAGTTTACAAAGGTCTAAAAGTTGTTAACATGGCTGGTACTTTCAATGTTTGTGATCCACATTTTGCCATTCTACTTATTTGTTATTCTTTGAAGGTCTTTTATGGATTCAAAAGCAAAGAAAACTCGTCGCACAAGAACTATACTGGACAGACTAGGGTGGGTCAACTACTGTAAATGCCTAAAAGAGTAGCTTCTGCCTTTGCTAAATTCTGCCTATGGGTAACTTCAAGGCTTAAATAGTAATCAACAGTGCTGTACCAGGAATATGTTGCTTCTTGAAACTATCAATTTCCACAGTGAATTTTGGGTCCCATTTCCATAGTGTTAATTCTTTTTTTCACATTGTTGGTGATTTGTTGTTACATCTTTATTTGACTTCTTATTGCCCTTTTTTAAAAGGAAAAACGTACATAAATATTTTAAATTAGTCTCTTCTATTTTTACAGTGGAATGAATGCTCTGGACTCTTTAGCACAAGTTATGGGTGAGTTGAAGGGATTTTCTACAACAATATTTCACTATTTCTAAATGATGAAATGAAATTTTAAAAAAATTCTAAAAATACAAAAAAACCAAAACAAAAACAAAAACAAAAAAAGTGCAAGGAACCAACAGAATTCTGAGTTTTTTCTTAGCATTTAACACCTTTCATTCCTACTTTGGTGTTGGATGTTGTCATCTAAATTAGGATGAACTTATTGAGTGCTGGGCTTGTGCTTGTTTCATAAGTTATAGTTAAAGTGGTATGTTTATACTAAGACTTAAAAAAAATAAACATTCTGGTTTTTATTTTTTTTGTCATTAAATGCCCCAATTCTTATAAGCGTCCTTATAGAAGAACCCCTATGCTAAAAATACCCCTATTCCGACAAATGCACCTGTTCTGTTTCAATGTTAGCACTGTTAGAGTACATGTACATTGAGATCAACTGTAGTTCATCTTCCTTTAATTTCTCACTGAATGCCTCTTTGCAAAAACAGTTGTCTTTGTCTCAGTCTCTCAACTATTGTGTCCATTTTAATGCACAGTTCCTTCAGATGGATGCTTGTTCTAACCTAGTGGGATACAAGGACAACAAGTCTGTTTTCTAGTCTTCTTGATCCTTGTTAAATAGACATCAAAGCTTTGTTTTGCGCACTCTGCTGTTATCCAGAAAAGAAATAAGTGCGCTGTCCCTACTAAGCACCCTTTTTCAAATACATGCCCTCCCTACAGGTAGCAAACGTAAATGAGTGCTCCAGATGCTCTATCAAATCACTATGGTAACTGACTTTTCTCTGATTAAAATGCTCTCTAATTTCCCTAAATAGATGCATTCCAAAGAGCAAAAAAACGGATGTTGGATGCGCGTGAGGGACTTCCATCCGTAAAATGAATGCAGAGCAAATCTTCCTGTTTTTGCTGGTATAAAAGATTAACTTGAGTTATGGTTTGCATGAAACTTACAGTAAAGAAAATGTTTTGTAACAGCTGGAGTTGTAATTTTTCTATGATGAGCGACTGTATAAAAAAAATATGAGATGTACAAATGTATATATCCTTTACGAAATGTTACTTGTGAGGTGTAGTTACAAAGTGTGTAATACAGTTCTTATGTACAAACATGGCTTATAACTTATTTATACCTGTACAGTAGCTGCTCAAATTTCTTGAATTCTTCACTCCAATGAACAATTTGTCAATTACTGTTACAGAAATTAATTTTAAAAAAGAAATTGCAGTGCATCACCGTGGTTCAAGGCTGACCTTATTTCTTCGTTAAGATTAATATTGTACTGTCAAAACACTGCAAGTGATTACACTCATATTGAAATAATGCTTTGATAAGTTTATTAGTGTAATACAGAATGTTCTCGTCTTCATGACAATTTTTATCACTCAAAAAAATCCATATATACAAACTTTAAGGCAATTTTCTCATGCTTAAGAATCATGTAAGACATGAGTTGTTTCAGATACAGCCTCCAGCCAGTTTCTGAAGCCAAGTTTTTCTGTTTGATTACTCAGCTTGGTTAGTGCTTGAGCTAGTCGTTGTCCATTGCCTTGCAGGATGGAGGATACCTGTTGCAGAAATCATAAATTAATCTACAAAGTTTACAACCTATTAAAAGGAAAAAAAAGGGGTATTTTGTTGATAAAAGGGTCATTACTCAACTCTTTTTCTTAAACCATAGTAACACTCCTACATACAACACTCCTAGACATTTTCACTTAATGTTCACCTTCAAATTTATAAAATTTAACTAATTAGCCAGGCGATATACTTGCCTGGAACACTGTAGATAAGTTACACTCTTCATTTGACAAGCTTGGCAGATTTAAGGAGTTTTGAGCCTCAACTTGGAGCAGAGGATGGAGCTGTGTAGTAAAGAAACAAAATTAACAACTGAATCAATCAAGCACTTGATAATAACGAGACAATCAGGATCATTGACATTAAGAAAGTGTTTGATTCCTTTATCACATTCTGTCCTACTTCAAAAGTTACAAGGCATAGGAATCACCAGAGACATTTGGTTGTGGATAAGGGATTATCTTGCCTACCAATACCAAGTTACTACCATTAATGGCTGTAGTTCCAGTGTACACAGAGTTACTTTTGGTGTTCCACAAGGTCACTCCCTATTTTCACTCTTCTTAATGATTTACCAGACATTGTTAATGATTGCGAAGGTGAATTCCAAATGTATGCTGATGACATCACTGTTTACGTAACCAGCTCCAACCCTAACATGGTGGCCATATCTCTTAATTTTACTTTGAGTAAACTCACTAATTGGCACCAAGACAATTTTTTAGCACCACACCTGTGCAAGACAGAGGTTATTTTAATGAAACACAGCACCTCCATTGGCCCTCTACAGGGTATAAAATTTGGCTCTACTATTATTAATTAAGTTGCCTCCGCTAGGGCCCAGTTGTTCAAAGGGCAGATAGTCCTACCCAACAGATAAGTGTTAATAAAACATAGCGTTATCCACCCTTCAAACAACCCGAGCCAGATGTTTGGGTGTTGATTTTGATAGTGATTTCAATTTTGGAATTGACCAAATTTTTGTATAGAAACTCGATTTTTAAAAATCATTTTATTTCTTTCCTGTCAATGCTTGGATAGACTTCTACTTCAACGTAATATTACCATCCAAAACTTATCAATATTCTGGGGCTCTTGCAAAAACATTGTTTGATAAACTTGACCGATTACACACAAGGGGCCCCTAGAATTATTTTCTACTTAGATTTGTGTATGCCAACTGAAGTTGTTTCAAACACCACAAAAATGAGAGCCTTCATAGCTCATTTACTTCAGCAACTACTTGTTTTTGCCTAGAAATGTTGTTATGGGTTTATGCTTGGCCCTCTTGAAGACTTACTGGCAAAACATGAGAGTAGGTACTGTTTAAGAAAACAAGTATGTTTATACATTCCAAAACCTGAGACAGATAATATCAAGCGGTCCATCCAATACATGAGTACCGTACTCTGGAAAAGGCTTGCCAATGAAGAGAGAATGACCAGCTTGGTTGCCAAGTTTAAACCAGTAAGAAAATTCCCTCAAAATTTTACACTTTTTAATTTATTAGTGGATATAACTTTAAATTTCTTGTCTTAATCATGTATTTGTAGTTTTAATTACAACTGTAGTTTCTTTTTCCTTTTTACTCCTTAGACTTGACTTAAACACTACCACATCAGCTATGCTGTAATTTTATGGTATTTAATTAATGCTTTTATTATTATTACTATTATTTTATCAATAAATCAATCTCAGCCTAGGCTTCAACCTGACCTTTATTTCCTGTAAAGATAATGGTGTGGTAATTGCCATAATAAAGAATAAATTCTCAACTGCCAAAGCTTATTCATTCTAAATACTAGAAACAGCCTCATACTGTTAGGTTTTGGTGTAGAAGGAAAAAATCCACTCACTCACTCACTCTTTTTTTGATCTGTTAGAAAATTAATGTAAACACTAAAACTTGGATTAAATGAATTATCTCCTGCCTCCCCTACCAGGTTTGCTTAGACTGTCTCCAAAGTTATCCTACTGTCTTTTGTTCAAATATCTGGAAGGTTATACAAATGCCATAATTTTTACCTGAGTACATGGAGTTATCAATTGGCAATTGTCCTCAGGCAATAGGCTAAAATGATCTAGCTAGTTTTTCCTTCTTTTTGCTCTATCCTTATTGAGATACACCCTTCTGCTCCTCACAAATAGAGAGGAAATGTGCATAAGAATACTCAATTAGAATGAGGAGGGGTTCAAAGTCTTAAAATCAATGATGACAAGTTTCAGCGATAGATATGGAAACATTTTGTTGCCATGCATAAGCAATTTTAACTCTTGACTCCAAGTTGATTTTTGCATATCTGTTTAGCTGCAATTTGGCATATTTTACACACATTTGGCAGCTGATTTAGCTTGTTTTGAGCTTTTATAGATTTCACTGGATTTTAACTCTCTTACGCAATTACCTTGTGAGCTATTTTGGTATTGGTTTGACAATGTGAATCTTATTAGTCAGAACTTTAAGGCACAGTTAAATTTAATTCGTTGCTTAGGCAAAGATCAAATTTTTAGCATCAATGTGGCCACAGTTCCATGATATTTTTTTACTGTTTGGCCATCAATGTATCTGACTTTTAAGTAAACCTTATCTTTTGTCTGTTGTTACTGAATATGCATATGCTTTATTTTTAGTGTTCCAGCTAACGCGGTTTAAGTTAATAAATATTTAGCCCCAGTTGTTTGAATGCCAGATAATGCTATCCACTGGATATATCATAATCCAGTGAATAGCACAATGTATTTTGTGAACAGTTATCCACTGGATAGCAATTTATCTGTCAGATAGTGTTATCTGCCCTTTATACAACTGGGCCCAGGTCATTTAAGGGTATATGGATATCATGCAATATTGGAAGGAGACTGCAAATGGTTAAAGTTCTCTTCTACTTAATTGAAGAACTAAAACATACCATGAGGTAGCCCTAAGGGGCCTTTGATTATGTGTGTCTGTGTGTGTGTTGTAATATACGGACTGAGAATAAACAACAACAATACTTTGTACTCTTAAAATTTTATGCAAGAAAAAGCTGGCAAGTATCTGCCCTTGCTGATTTCATGTTTCGGTCAATAACATATTTTTAGAAATATGGGAAATTAACTACCTGGGGTTGGTTTTGCTGGTTTTTGTTATCCCTGAAGCTTTTCACCTTCTCTTCATCCTGTTCTAAAAGCCTGAATGAGAATGTTGGAAGTGAAAAGTTTCCAAATTTCTCTCAATTTTGAAAGCAATTTCTTTGTTTTTAACAATGAATGAATAGAGGAGAAAATTACAATAACTGGCCACTTAATACAGGGTGACCATTTATTAATGTGTCACTTACTACAGGTTTACCTGTAACATACTAGATATAAGATGGTTATTTCAATATGACAAAGTACACCAACCATACCTATTTTGTCTAGAGAGACACACTGAGAGACAGACAGGGAGGTGGGCAGCCTGAGTAAGGTAGGCTTTTGGATACTTTTAATAAGCTGAATTTACATGTATCTGTGGGTAGTCATAGTGGAAGAACAATTTTCCTTACCTTGCCTGGTCATTTAACTCTTTCTCCAAGGCATTTACTTGATTAGTACAAGAAATTAATGCATCTTCCAATTCATGCTGTGTTTAAAAAAAGTTTAAATTCTTTCAAAATTTGGTCATTTTTAGGTAAGAGTTGAAATCAATCAAAAATAACACTGGAAACTCATGTACCACTAACTCACAGTCATTATTTTAAAAATTGTTTGCTTGTTTCTTGACTTACTGATTCAGTTTCCATTTTGGTGTAGTCTCCTCTTTGGGTTGGTCCTTTGATGTTGTCAAGCCTAATCGCAATCCTGTTCAAACAATTTCTGGTTTAAATCTCATGTTCATTTTATTGGTGGAAGAAATTAATGCTGATGCCAATGTTTAGATTCTAAAAAAGGCTAAGATCAGTCCCTATAAGGTAAATTTACCTTTCAGATATTTGCTGAAAATGAAACTGAATTTCTCTCTTCTTCTTGGAATCTGGAAAGTCATTCAGAACACTCCTATAAAGAAAAACAGATTTAACATCATTACCTTTTGATAACCCAAGCCATAAAGATTGTACCCAATAGAGTAGAAAATCATTGCAAGCATATTAGGCATGGGATGCAAATGAGTTTATTTTGTGGTATTTTCAAGAGCAACCTTAACTATTCCAATCAAAACAAACTTTTCCAATCGGAAAAAAAGGTCAGAGGCACAGCAGTGCTTGAGTTGAGCATGTAGATTTTGGAAAACCAAGGTAAACAGAAGAAATCATTGTGTGAACAGAGGAACTTTATTAATTTAGAACACCACCAACTTGGAAAATGCAAACATTTTCTAGGCCTTTGCACTCTCAACATGAATGGTTAGCATTACTATCCCTCACAATTTCAAGGTTTTTTACAATGGTCATAGAAGTTCTTGACAAAGACCATTAACACACTCTCAACGGGACCCACAATTGGGATGTCCTTCCTTTTTTGAGCAGTAAACATGCACTCTGGCTCAGTTCTCAATGTCAGAACACTGACAGTTACCTCTCACTAATGTGACCCTACTTGTTTGACTGAAAAGTTTCTTTCCTGCTGGTGTAGGACCCCCCTGAGCCTACAGTTGATTTTTGAGGGAACCAGCATAACTTACAAAATCAAGTTTTCAAGGACTTGTTTAGTATATGTTTTTGTTGACATGCAAAGTGGCTTCCATCTAGCATATGTCCTCTTTGTGACAGTTATATCCTGAATGCGCTGTGGCGTTCCATCATCCCTCAATGCTTTTCCTCTCTCATGAAATAGATTTGTTCTTTGTTTACTCTTGGGTGTCCTTCCAGATTTACCTGGAAGGGAACAAAGCCAAACAAACTGAAAAAAATTATCGCTGCCGCATGAGGAGGAGTTTTGATCGGACAACGAGTATTTTTTGGCCATTTTTCAGTGCACCTTGTTATAAACAATCATTGACAACAAAATCAACTCTGTACCTTCAGTTCTTTTAGACTTTAAATTTCTGCATGGAGATAAATGCTCCTCGTTTGCAGAACGAATTTCACTCTGTTAAAATCGAAACAAAACAATCATCATTACATGACTGCTATCGCTAATATTTTGATATTCAATAGTATAACCAGCTCATTTTCAAAATGTCCCCTCTCCCTTCCTTGCCGCGGGTGGCAACACAACTCCTTCTGACACAACCAAGCCAATGAAGGCTATGAAGTCAGTTTAAGGTCCTCAAAATTATTCACTAAGAATTTCAAAGGTTTAAAGTGGAAAAAATAAGCTCCCTCAGTAACCGAATAATGTAGAATGAACCATGAGATTACCTTTTCTTGACTAGTCGATGGTAAGACATCTGTTTCCTTTATCCTCGGTACATTTGATTCCACAGCCGACTGACTACGATCAGATGCACGGCTTCTGCGCCTTGACTTTGGGGCGTAGGTGATTCGGCTTCTACGTTTCGCCATTCATATATTAGTGATCACTGTCCTGACATCAAAAGGCCGCCATGATTCAAAATCCGAGAAGTTTGTGCATGTAAGCGCAATTATTGTGTCCCAAAGCACACAGTAGCTACATTATATCAGTTATGTTGGGAGGTGAGGATGTAATTTATAACTTGATGTATTGAGACAAATATTTCCTTTACGAAGGTAACAAATTTTTTTCTTCTATTCAGCGCTCTTATATAAAATCGTTTGCTTCAAAATAAAATACTAAAGAAAGAGAGTAAAAAAGTGAAATCACTCTCTCCCCCTCCCTTAGTATTATGATTATACATTCCCAGAATGCTTTGGCAGAGAAGGTGTAGCAAAAGGCTTAGGCTTAGATCAATGATGAGTTGGTTATCGTCTTTAGTATCCCGCGCGTTTACGGTATCTTCAGCGTCTAAGCTTCCTGGTGCATCGTTTGTTTTTGGAAAAGTGCTTCCTTTATTACAACAACCATGTCGCTATGTAAGATTTGGCATGGAATATCAGCCGAATAACTTACAAAGGAAACGAAAACACGGTTACTTAGCAAGACTAAGAACTAAAGCGGGGAGAAAGATTCTGAAAAGAAGAAGAGAAAAGGGAAGAAAGTTTTTATCACACTAAAAGGATTGATTATGCTATTATACCCAATATGCAAAGTGAAAATGGCGGAACGACACATCTTAACTTGAAAGTGTTAAGCATGAGCCCAGCTGAGCAGTCACTTCACCAACATCAAGTATTGATATGACTGAAGGGTGAGAGATGATTCGAATGACTGTCAGGATTGTAGATATTATGCATCACTGAAGACTGAAATTGTCTTCTTTACACCTGCACCCCTGAGTTGTCATCATCAGTAATATCCTTAACATCATCATCATTGTTATCATTATTATTTTTATTGTCATGATCTTCAAATATGTCTGCTGGAGAATTTCTTGGAAAATAAGTCATCAGGATGGACTTTTTACTAAGTAGGAAAGGTACTGAACCTTGTTGAACAAACATGTTGATCAACATGTTTTCCAACTCATCACTTAGATGATTTCTGTCATGTCACCTAATATTTCCTCAATATGTTGGATAGCTTGTTTCAATAAATTTACTTTAAAAATTGAGACAGATTTCTCATAAGTAGATGGGAAGTAGATGGGCTATTAAGGAGAGAAAGGACTGAAGCAGATTCAAGGAAGATGTAAGAAGCATTTACCATTTCGTGTAGATAGATGGGCTCTGTTCAACATCTTACTTAACAATTTAAGTATTTATTTCCAAAAGGTTCTCATGTATCCAACAATCCAGGTTAGACCCATTGAAGTCAGAATCAATAGTGTTTGCTCAGTACTTGTTATCACTGATACTGAAAATAACAAAAAGATGTACTAGTGATTCAAATCACTATGCAGGTTATTAGGAATCAAACATTTTGTACGGTGTTGTTTTCCTGTGCAATGTAACTTATCTGTTCTTTGTGCTGATCAGCCCTACTCTCATGCCACTGTGTTTTTTTTGTGGCACCTGTTATATGAGATGAGCCTGAAAAAATAACTACAGAAAACCTTGATTTTCTGGTTGTTGAAGGCACAGCAGGCCTATGTTTTGCTTCTTTAGGTATCCCATGGCCTGATTAAAATAAATAGTAGTTCAGAGGCTAGTAATGATAGAGTGGTCCAATTTCATGAACTGGATATCTGATACACAAGATATTGAAACAAACTTTTGATGTTGGGTTCATAATTCAACTGAAAATTGTAATCTGTTATTTACTTTTAATGTTGAAAATATGCTGCTCTCCCAAGTGTTGTAATAAGGAGACTGTTGTCACTTGTCATTCACAATCTTTTTCATTCCTTATGATTGGTGTTGATTCTTTTATTGATAGTCTGATCATGTCTCAGTGATATGCATCTCATTATGAGTAATATTTTTGGCAGCTGACACTGCATTGTGAACAGGTGTTTTTACATATTGACAAATTTGAATATTAATTTTATCCCTTGGTTGAAAGTAGGACACTTAATCTTAACCCAAAATGTCAAACTAGCTTCACCGCATCAAGGTATCCTAACATAACCATGAAGTTATTGGTAGAAAATTCTTAAATATATTAAATGTGGAGACTTAAAAATGATGTAGCTCTGCAAGATTTCCCCATTTCTTCAAACCTGAGATTGTAGGGGTCAAATTTACTTGGTATTGCTCTGGTGCCATTAACCACTCAAGTGATAAAGTATTATTTTGTTTTCTTCACTCAAAACTGCTTAGTAACTTTATGATAATATGTGTGGGTGGTTTACATGCAAATTGCTTTCAGACTCTCTCTAGTGTTTGAAATTCATACAGATCACCATAATTTTGCTTGTGTACCACTTTATTAGCATTTAAGTGATCATTTTTGGTCGAATTGGCCGAGATGTCAGTGAAATGATTTTCATGACTTTTCCCAGAGGAGAGTTTTGTGGAGCTCTCGTTAAAGCATCATTTGTTAGTTGTCACGTGACTCTTCATTATAAATAACACCAATTTGGCTCTGGTTACTAATCGTCGCTAATGTAGTCGTGGGAAAATATATTTTCTATTTTGCATATTTTAAAATCTCAAGAGCTGGAGTGACAGAATTTCTTCCAACCTTTCGAGAAAGTTCTGCGATATTTTTAGCACAATTTTCTTCGATGATCTCTTAACTTACGGACCACAGCGGTTTTCAAGCCAAAACTAAGACAAACAAGGACAAGAAAATACTGACGAAGGGAAATTGCGTGGATTGTAGCAAGCATCCTGAGTTGGTTATCAAGTCATGAAATGGATAATTCTAGATTTAGAAGAATAACTTTTGTTTTCGTGGTAGATAAGATGTAGTGATTTTTTTGTTGCTATCCAGCGTCGATCACAAGTTTTCTAACTCTCGGAATGAGTGTGTCAGCAGAAAAGCAGACTCATCTAAGCGGCCATAAGTGGCACATTTCCGAACTTGAATTTAGTCCTGATGGACTTCATCTCGCATCCAGTAGCTGGGATAAAACTTTGCGGATATGGGATCTTAGTACGCTGGAATCAGTGTTTGTCTTGAGGCATCATCGCAGCCCTGTGACCTGTCTTTCTTGGCAACCAGGAGTGGGGACCGCGGGTTGTCTTGGCGTACTTGCTTCGGGTTCTGCAGATAGTACGGTGGCTTTGTGGAGCGGGGAGACAGGCAAACTTCTGCAGGCACTTTCACCTCATAAAGGATGGGTGTTGGGTACTTCCTTCTCGAGCGATGGCACTTTACTAGCTTCTGCTGCTTGGGACAAAACTGTTTGTCTATCCGATGCGCGTACGGGACAAATGTTGCAGAAACTGACGGGGCATTCAACTGGTGTATGGACTTGTGCCTTCCAGACGAGCATCGGTGCGGGTCTACTTTGTTCAGGCGCGGATGATGGCTCTTTAAAGATTTGGGACACGCGAACAGCAAGCTCAGTGATGAGTTTGGTAGGAGGACACGAAGATAGCGTGAAATGTTGTGCTTGGTCTCCAGATGGCAGTTACATCGCCTCTGGTGCTACTGATAGCAAGGTAAAAACGTTTTTTCAAACTTTCAACTTAATGCAGAAAACATGATAATTATTTCTTATTTAAAGAGAAAGGTTACATATGAGTCGAAAGTCTAAGTTGTTTGTAATCTTTTTTGCGATCTGGCACGCGAAAGAAGTAAAGCGTGAAATTTGCTTCTACAATTTGTAGACATTTCCACTTAGTTTAACAAATGTGAGAAAGTTTTGTACGTTGAATATAATACTCCCAGCCATTTCAAGTGTAATCATAATAATAACTGTTTTGATCACTTAAATGTAGAAGTTTGACGTTTATTGTGAATTACTGTTTAAGTCTTAAAAGCTTCTCTGAAGTTCCGTGTCTTGTATAATGATTTGTCAATTACACTGGCGTCAAATTACCGGGTGCAGTGGACAGTTTCTTGATTGCAAATTGGAAGATTTTTTAAATAATTGTTCTTCGTCGTGGCACTCCTTTTCACATTTTGCTGCATTTCGCGTTTTGTCCAGTAAAACAAAGGGAATATTTAAGGAAGTGGAGCCTGAAAGAGTTTGATATTACTGTGTGAGATAGATATGTTATATATTGTTTGGCACCATTAACTTTGTGAGCCACCACTTTCGTTCTGCATTGAAGCGTACAATAGAAGCCGACCTCAAGTGATAGTTGATTGGAACTCTTAATTATGATAAATAATTCATGGCACACTGAGCAGAAATACAAAGAGTAGAATCCCAGTGGTTGAGCCATAAAATTTTGTTAAAAATAGTTATTGGGTGGCCTTGGGAACTGATACCAAAGGGGGGCTTTTAGTTCTGCATTTTTTTTTTTTTCAAGTTTAACTTTAAACATTAGCTTTTTGATACACTCTATCCTTTCTCGTATGCTGGTAATGTAAACTAGTGTAGGTCTAGAATATATCCTTCCTCACTCCAATAACATGTGGAAACATCATATTTCTTTACAAGAGAGCCCCTATGTTGAGGAGAACATTTAGATTCTCACCATGATTTTAAAAAAGGAAAATGTTGGAAAGCTTGATGGGAAAATTTACCTTCCTGTCTTGAGCAAAGAGGGTATAGGTAAGAGGAATCACAAGGGTTCCTTTCCAGACCCCAATGTCCCCCTGAAGATAAAAAGTCAAGTTTTTATTGAATTATACATCTAATCTTGTGCCAGATTTCTTTGTGGGAACCAAGAAGTGGAACCTTGCTGATCAAAATCAGAGGGCATGAAGATGCTGTAAATAAGTTGCAGTTTTATCCTGTTATCAGTAGCAAATCAGTGCCACTGATTTTTTCTGTTGGAGACAATTCATGCCGTGCATGGCATCCATTGAGGAAGCGTGGAAAACAGCTTCAGATGATCAAACAGCACAGGGTGGGATCAGAGGTGATGTCTGAGACTATAAAGTCAAATTTGTGATTGGATGTTTCCTTACTATTTCTGTGGATACTTAGCAGAGGCTGCAGGGTCCATTGCAAAGAGGCACCTTTGCTCCCAACAAAAAATGATAACTCATGTTAATTACACTTCTTCACAGAAAATTATTTTGGATAGGTAGATATGGATTTCTATAGGTACCTCTCTAAGTGGCACAGTTTAATTTGTTGGGTATGATGTCTCACTGTCACTTATAAGTTGCTGGCCAAAATCACCATTTACTTTCTGAGTATGGCCTACAGTATTCTGCTGGAATATTCCTTTGATTCCTTTATCAAAGAAAAAAAATTAGCCACCTATTTTAATTATAAAGCTGCTTACTTCAAAACTTAATTCCAATAACCATTGTTAGGGCAGTCTTTGAACTTTATAGTCAAAGAGGGCAGCTAAAATGTTTTCTTTTTCTGTGTTGAAGGTGGAAGCCCTTTCTCTGTCCCCAGATGGGACTCTATTAGCTACAGGTGCTCGTGACAAAGACATCATTTTGTCTTCATTGGATGTCTCTCTGACTGAGGTTGATGCACTTCCTATTGAGGATCAGAATGAAGCTGCAATAAACTATGGCGCTACACTGTGGAAGAAGTACACCCGTAAAGTTATGCAGAGAATACTTTGTAAGTGACAATCTACTGTGAGACCAATAGTACAAAACGCAAAAATCAAAGTTAATTAACCCTTACCATAATATCAGCTTTGCAAAGAAAGAATAAAATGGCTGGTATTAACCTTATAGTTGGCTGATGCATTTTAGATCAAATGTCAAATGTAAATTTTTTTGCGTGTGTGGTTCAAATGCTGTGTAGTAGGTGTGCAACAGAATGGTAGAAGAATTGACAACATTGTTGCCTCCAAATAAGTACCTCAAGTTTGGCATACTTAACATATCTTGTGTATTGTTTTAAATTTATATTGATAGTCTGTATTTATGGGATTTCTCCTGACAGTATCTGTCTCTGTTTTAGGTGAACCTGGTGTAGGGACCGATGAAAATGATGACTTTTCTCAATCTTCAAATAATCCCAAAAACACAGCATCCTTGGTTGGACGTGCCGTGAACAGGACTGAAAGTAAAGCAAAAGAAAATTCTGTGGAGAAAGCAGTGATACATGTAAACGAAGTTGATAAAGATGCTCAGTCTGATGGTGTGTTACGAGAGCAGAGAGCAAGACTGCGCAAAAGTTCACGACCTGAGACCCCTTTAACCAATGGTCCTGTAAACAATTCAACACATGAGATAGATGAAGTGCGACAACAACTGCGACATGTAAAGCTTGACAATCCCATGCAAAATGGGGTAACGAATGGTCATCAGTATGCTGACACAAATGGTCAGTTTTCCCATTTTAATTCTTTTGACAAAGGCCAGACAGGAATAGAGGAGAATGGTGAGTCATCACCCAAGAGAAATGGATATCATAGCCATGGGGACAGCTCAAGTGCTGGCAGCAGCAGTTACTATGGTGACATAGAGGATGTTGCCAAGGATATGTATGATTTGGCAAATGGTGGAGAGGATGCCAGACTTTAGACAGACCAGTTATTTCCAATTTTCTAGGTCTGAGATGCACCAGATTTCAAAAAAGTATTGTCTCGTAACAATAAAGGAAGAGTAATGACTGATTTGAATCAGCAGATGTTGAACAATAATCAAACTCTTTTTGACAGTGAATCTTGATAGCTTAGTGTACTGTGGTTGTAAAATATAGTTTAATACAGTTCTTAAATCAACAAGGCTCAAAAGTTTCAACTTGGCATAAACATACATTACATGTGGTGGTTAGTAGTGTAATGACCAATTTCTAGCATTTTTGGAAGCTAAAATGTCTGTTAAACAAATCAAAGGAAGCATGCAGCATACAAATTTTGATATACAACTTTTCAACATCATTCAATATCATGGAGTAGCCAGAGGTAAAACTCCTCCAAACCCATGGAAAAGCTCAATCTCTGACACATAATTTTGGTGCTGGTTAGAGTTCATATGCAAGGTAATTTTAGCAACCTACCGGTAATTCATTGCTGCCACTTTCGACAAGAATTTCTCAGCTCTTAATCAAGGCTGGATGAAAGTTTTTCATTATAATAATTACCATCACCATGATTGTACATTAATAATTTCTTATTACCCCATTTTTTAAGAATAAGCTGTTACTGGACCATGTAAAGTTTGTGTAAATTCCCCATTGAAATTTAAGTCTTTAATAACCATTTACCATGCCGGTAGGATGTAAATATATTTAATACATGAAATTACAAAGCCACAAGTAAGGAATACTTACATTTGCTAGTACATGTTTTAATGTCCATTTCTTTGTTTATTGTATTTAAAGTTTTTTTAAATTGTTGTTTTTTTTTATATCTGGCATAATGCATGCAACATCAAACTCCTAGTCTTTCACCTTGAGAACTAAATGTGGCTGCCTGTTGATAGGTTAACTATGATGCTACATATGGCAAAGATTCATATTACACAGGAAGCTTCCAATATTACTTTTTTAAGAGTTCTATCTGATCCTACTTGGACAGTTGGTAAATAGAGCTGTTAGCCTTTGTAGAAATTTATTTATTGTGAGCTTTATGTGAAATAAAAATGAACACATTTGCCTTATATGCCATTTGCAGAACTGTTCAATGGTTGTTAACAGGAATAAAGGACATTTAAAGCTATTGACAGAGAATAGCATGTAGCAAAAACCTTTTTGTTGCAGAGGTGATGTTGCTATCACACAAGCTCACTCTAAAAACTTCCTCTTGCAGTTCCATTTCGCATCCAAGCCAGGCATTGACCCTCTTTCAACAAAACTGACTGATGATTAATACACTGGTGATGAGAGGATAAGTTAAAATTGACCATCATTTGACTTCATGTCCTGACCTGGCTTGACACCTCATGCAGTATTACTACCGGGACTTCTTCAGTGTTGAATGGATTGTCCTGCTCCTGTTACTGCTCACAGTTATGTTGCTTTACTACTGCAACATTTGTTACTTCAAGAAATGTTTTTTCAATGGCATGACAAAGGGCTGTATCAGTGTTCTCAACTGCACCCTCTAATGTACCTTTATGTTCCTGGGTCAAATTGCTTGGCAACCAGGAGTCATCTGTAAACCCATGATCCTCTTGGTCAGCCAGTTCCTGCTGTTGTTCCAAAGACAGTTGATTTAAGAGAGATCCTGGAGTACCTTGAATGAAAGATGAGAAACAGTGGAATGAAAATTGGTAGGAAACTAGAAATATGACCTTGATTGTGAACCAGAATAGGAAAAAATTTATAAGCCCAGTAACCTGTTAACGCTGAAGCTTATCCTGGTTCCAAGAGCACACACAGGGTCTGGTATTCTGGTAAACTCCCCTTCCCTTCTCCCCCCCCCCCCCCACATTTTGTAAGTTTCCCTTAGAGGAAAGAGGCACTGTGAGATTTCAGTGTCGTGCCCAACAAAAACAACACTGTGACCTAGCCAGGTGTGGAACCAAGACCTCTCAATTACAGGATAGTAACCACTGGATCACTTTGTCTCCAAAAAATAATCATATAACAAGTAATATGACATGAAGCTCTGTCTAAAAGTTCTCCACACCTTGGCCTGTTGGTTGGTTGCTATAGGTAATTTTTTTCATTGCCCAGTAAGTGTTGTTTTGTTTTAAAATCACAAACAAATAGAACATGTTTGTATAACCCTGTAAACAACTACGAAGGTCTTATTAGATGGTTTCTGATGTGCAAAAATCACTATTACAGAAATGTAAGAGTGTGGAAGTCTTACCAAGAGTAAAGGCAGCAGATGCTGATGCATGAGAGACTGCCACACGACCAAGCTCCAACAGAAACCCAGTAGCCTCATCACACAGAGGTGGGAATGCATGGCAAAATCTCACCAGGGCGGGGAGGGCAGGTGTGAAAAATGGTACACGCTTGCCAGATGGGAGTGTGGCTAGAAGAGAGCTGAGCCGACTGAGAATGTATTTGGCCACACCCATGGCTTTAGGAAGGGGGAACTGTAGGCACAGGTATGAGGCAAGCTGAACTGCAAACAACTGCAACAACAAAAGTAACAACATCTTTGAAAAAAGCTCAAAATTATTTTAAATACTTTCAATCTCTTACAGAACAACATACACTCAGGCTGTTAAACAGTCCTACCTGTTTTTCAAGTTGTGGTTGGTTTATGAGCTCTGGAATAAAATCTAAACAAATGTGCATAGAAGGGATGCCAGCCACTGTCACTGGGAGAAGTTCTACTGGGTAACCCTACAAGAGAAACAAGTGCTGTTCAGTCCATAGTATGTTTAAGATATCACTTACTCCCATTCATCCTTCCTTATTCCTTAATTTTATTAACAGTTATGAACAATGCATTTAGAACTGTTATAAGGTTGAAATATGAAAACATCCGAATGACACTGTGAGCCACCTTTGAGTTCATCTCAAACCTGGAAATGCACAAGTTTCGCAATATCAGGAACAGCAATAAACATCTGATGTAGCTGTGAGCACACACGACATTGGATTTCACGCAGCACTGCTGATCCACTGCAGCCTGGTTGATCCTAAAGAGGTGGAGAAATTATCATTGGATTCTTTCCTGAAGATTAGTTAAACAGATAGGAATTTTGCATTACATCACAACCACAACACCCTTGCACTGATAAGTTTTTCTCTCCTCATCACCACTACTTGCTTAGTAATTTTATAATATTGTGAGGAGAGGTTGAATATTAACATCTGCTGAACTCAGGGTGAACTATAGTTTTACTTCAAAATGCTTGAAAGACTACAACAGCACCAGAAAAACAAAAAACAAAAACAAACAAGCAAAATAACACCATAACAAAAAAAGCTTGTGATATTACACAAATTTTATCCATTTAAAACTGAGGAAGCTCTCCTAAAATCCTGAAAAATAATGGCCCTGGAGTATTTTGTGCTTACTTTGGTTCTAAAGTTGATCAGTTTGCTTGTTTTTTAAACTAACAAACATTGAGATTTCAACAAACCTGATCCTGAGGTGTTTTGACACAAACTTCTAGTAAAATCTGAATGGCTGCACTTTCTTGTGCTGTCACCAAAGCAGCCCGTAGCTCTTCTCGTTCTTGTTCAACAGCTAACCCTTCAGTTCTTGATGCAGGATGTGCTTGGAGGTACTGACTTAAAAGGGCCCTTGAGCCTGCCAGGTACCCCATGAGGACTCTCACCAAAAGATCAAATAATGGTGGGCATCTGTCATAATAAGATGATTTTCATTTTATTGAAACTTGGACACATGGCTGAGTGTTGTTCCTAGATTTAGTAGAAGTATGATATGGTATTTTATTTATCCACATTACACGGATGAATACAAGACTTGTTTAAAGCTGAACGTGCAAAATTACTATAAATCCAGTACATATCAAGATGGAGAAAAATATATATATATACAAGGATATAAAAATAAGAATATAAGAAAATCAATAATTGTAAGAGGAAATGTAACCATATAGAATTATGTACAAAAGTTACAATTACTCTCAACTCTGGTAGTCAAATTGACCTCATCCAGTATTGACTTAAAAATGTTAAGAGATGGAGCTCTCCTTACTTAGTCAGGCAGACTGTTCCATAATCTTGAGATGATGTAATGATATGACCTATGCATAAATCTACTGCTATAGGTAGGTTGATTAAGCTTGCAAAAGTCTCTGAGGTGGTATTTATTGTTATGAAATAAGAACATCTCCTTAATACTATTTGGCCCCATATTGTATAAGCATTTGTCAAAAAGGGAGAGAGCATGAAAATATCTACAATATCCGACATAGGTAAGTAGGTCACTATATGAGGTTGACTTAGCTATGATCAAAAGAGTTCTAATAGCACACTGATTAGTAAGTTCCAGTTTATTAGAAAGACCAGTTGATAACCCAGCTAAGACTGGAGCACAGTATTCTAGATGTGGCAAGATAAAGGCCTTGTAAATATTAACCATCCCTTCTGATGGTATGAATTTATGAACTCTCCTAAGAGCACTAACTTTAACATTAACCTTTTACATACAGATTTAATATGGGCTTTAAAGATAGGGAGCTGTCAGTTGTTAGACGTAGTCACTTCATATCGTGTACCACTTCCAAGGGTGGCCTAGTACAGTCAGTGAACAATTATTTTGGTTCTATCATAACATAATTGTTCTTTTCTTACAGATACATACCTGAACACTCTTCTGTCACATCTAAGCACAGTCAAAGGATCTTTCATAATGTCTTCATCTGTGTACAGTTGAGGAGAAAGATGAAGGACAGGAGTCTCTGCTGGACACAGCATGTTGACAGTGGCCAACCACAATCTGTTGTTGAGGAAATCATAATTATGGTAAGGTTACAACAACTCATATAGTCTTACATATTCTACCTCTTTTTGAGTTATCTTAGTTACCAAACTAAAAGTTTGTAGTCTCGTTCATGCTGAATTTGACTGAAAATACATGTATTCTATTGACCATTTGGACGAAAATCCTGTTTTCCACCTTAACCTACTTAGCTCTCATTTCAAAAGTATTGAAAAGATGTCCCTCTGAGTTTTTCCATAATATTAACAACCATTGGTAGATGGAAAAGTAAAGAAGGTATAACTACTATTAATGGTCAATTGTATACCTACTAAACCTAATTTAGTGGATTTCCACAGAATATACTTTAAATTTTTTACAGCACAAAAAAACTGTATTATAAAAGAAAGAAGTAGATCTCTAGAAATGTCAAGAACTTATAGCTAAGGCAGTGTCTCTAAGCATTATCTGTATAGTGTCACATCAATATACAAATTGAGGAAAAGTCAAAGGTACTGTAGCCCAAAGAAACCTTACTTGCGAGGTATAACAGTGTTAATTTTTGTCCAAAGTTCACAAGACAGAGTTTGCACCCGACGGGGGACCCCAGGCTTCAATAAACTGGGTAAGGCTTGAACCAGTACATCCATATAAGGAATCAGAGCACTAGGCTCTAGTTGTAACAGTCTTTTAAGCAGCAGAAGAGCAGAACAGGGATTGTCTGGCAGCAAGCTAAATGCTGTTGGAAAAAAAAGTGATCAACACATTCATGGCCCACTGAAAAAAGGTTTATGAAGGAAATATTCTCCAATTGGAAAGCCTACATGAACTAATCTATATATTATTAACAGTTGGTGCAAAGCAAGATTGTTCCACTTCTGTCATTTTCTGTGACAAAGAAAAGGGTCTCAAGCACTCTTAAACTTCTTAAGTAACAAATCTGACCCTATTGAAAAATAAGACAACAGCTCTCCTTCTAGAGGGACCTTACATAACATATTGCTGACCAGTTCCTCTTTGATTCAATTACTGTCAAGAAATCTTCCCTTAAAATTATCTTACAGCTGATATAATTAACCTGCATATTGTTACTTGGACATTAATTTAAATAGCTGGGTTTTGAAGGTCATATGCATATGAAAACTTGTAATTTGTCCCTCGTTGGTAATTTTCACTGCAAGGGTTTATTTCTCTGCGGAGCCATGCAATCCCCAGATGGGTATCAAAACTTTTTACCTTAACTGTCTGCCAGATCATTTGCACTTAATTATGAGAAAAAATGTTATCATGGCCCTTGTGGCTGACCATGAATTTAAAAGTCCTGAGAGTTAAAGGAGTACTCCAAATTACTTTCAATTTTTCAAGGCATACCTTCTTTTAAACAAGGAGGTGAACATTGGACATGAAGCAGTGGTGAGGCTGCTGATAAGTGTGGAGCAGTGAATACCTCTTCCTGTCTCAGCCAGTCATCCACTAAACACAGGTGTGGCAAGTGAGTGTTGATCAGCTGCAGTAGGGGAGCATACAGACCCCGGAATTCTCGACGACGTCTCCTAGCCTGCTCCAGCAGATGCTTGATGGGTATTTGTGACAGCAACATGGGTGACAGCCACTGAGGCTGAATATTGTTGGAAACTGAAGGTAAAATCAGTAGGTTAGTTTTCTGACACATTCTAGCTGATCATTGCTGATGACTGTATACAACTCATTCCAGCATATTCCTAAACAATATTGTGTTAGAGGGTCTTGAAATAACTAGGACCTGTTTCTCAGTCTTTACTAAACAGGCAAGTCTTTCTAGCCATATGAATAGTTACAGTTAAGACTCATCAGAGCTTCTGCAGCAAGAAACCTTTACTGGTCCAAAGCACACACTTCCTTTGCTACTTGATCAGTTTCTCTGACAGTTTTCTAATACCCATTTAATTTCACTGGCAGAGAGGCATTCATTTAATAAGAACTAAGTGTCCTATAAAAGAACACAATACAGTGACCTAGCTGGGGCTGGAACCAGCACCTCTTGATAAGGAATCCAGTGGCCCAAGCAAGAAGTAACTTCAAATACCTCTTTCTTTAACTGAAAGATTGACTAATTCTTTGGTTGTCACTATGGAGAAGTAGTTACCATGACGTAAAGGTTTGTTTCTAAAGGACATGCATGCATTTTAATTGACATCATTTTACATGTAAGAAAAAAAAAACTGTCACTCATGAAGACTTTAAGGTGAAGATAAGGATTGAACAGATCTTATCAGCCTTTACAGAGCCAACATATCTTACTGAGGTCACTGCCTTACCTAAAGACTTCATATTTGAAAGAAGACAGTCCTGGTACGTTAGAACATAGTATAACATCAGAATCTGAGATGTGAGATGAGATGACAGTTCTGTGG
Organism: Pocillopora verrucosa; assembly: GCF_036669915.1. Lineage (NCBI taxonomy): Eukaryota > Metazoa > Cnidaria > Anthozoa > Scleractinia > Pocilloporidae > Pocillopora > Pocillopora verrucosa. The sequence goes on from NC_089313.1 coordinate 19,746,826, forward strand.
CCACATACACAGAGCTTCTCCTCATTGATTCTAAAGGAAGTCCATGGATTCTGAATGCAGTTCCTTCTTCCTGGAGATTTCCAAGATCAGAAAGGATGTCAGCATCAAAAATTTGATGGGAAATTTGGGTGATAGTACTCCTGAATAGGACTTTTATCAGTGAAAGTGACAACTCAAGCAGTTAGTTGTCAGAAGGATTTCCCTCTAAACAGATTATCACTTTCAGCTGTGTTGGGGAAATGCCAGTTAATAACAGATGTGCTTTTCATTCTATTTTGAGAAACTTTCACGAAGGCCAAAGCTAGGCTCAAACTCTACAAGAAAATTAATTAGCCTATTAAAAAGACACCACAAACTAAGAAAAAGCCTAATCAGCTTCAATGTCAGAGATTAAGTGTTTGAATTCATTCATTCAATTCAAACACCTTTCAAATCATTAGAAATATTTAAAAAAATGGTAAAAAGTAAATCTTTCATACAAAAATTCCTATCTTATATTTGGGGTGACAGCAATTATTGCAATTTTCAATATCACATGTCCACTTAGATGCTTTAATCAGCAAGTTAGAAACTCAAAAACTATAGAACTAAAATGAACAAGGTTATCACATGCCTGGGATTCTGCAGCAAAGACTGACATAACTTCAGAATCTGTAAATCCACGCAGAGTGAAAGTAGCTTCTTTGTTCTTAGTTGATTTGGATGTGGGATTGATGACAGAATGTACAAAGGCTTCAAGAAGAGGTACGACAAGAGGGTGAAGAGGAGTGGTACAACAACAGATCTGCCTAAACACCCAGTCCTAAAAAAGTTGATTGTAAATCACATTCTCAGTAAACCCTTTTGTTTCCTCCTTTAGCATAGACAATACATGTACAACTTGCTCAATTTTTCTGGAAAGGAGGCTATTTCTATTTAAATCTATTTACCCCAGCAAAACCAGATTTATCAGTTCAGCCAAACCTCATAAATAGGAAGCACCCTGAGTAAGATTTATTTTAATGTTAAATATATTTAATCTCTTACAGGGGCTTGTCATAACCATCCTGATAGTGAATATAAAAAAGAAATTTTCAATGTTCTTTTTTGGTGGTCAAGGTGACTTCATTGGCACAGAGGAAACCTTTTCCTGTCTGCAAGGTGATTATTAAGACTAACATGCTGTTGGCTATTGTATCTCTTTTATCCATAGAAGGAACACTGTTACTGACTTGAACTGACAGCAACACAGTGAACCAGTGGAATGACAGAACTGACAGAAACTTCTCACAAAGGAAGGTGTAGTAATGTAAGGTATGGCAAGTCTCCTAGTGCCCATTCATACTTGGGAGTTGAAAGAGAGATACTGCAAGAGTCTTACCCAAGAACAAAACATAATGGCCCAATCAGGCCTCAACACTGCACTTTTAGATTCAGCATGCAAACAGTTACCCCATTGTCTCTGCAATAACTACATACTCATTCAATTGACAATTGAAGTCTAACCTTGACAGGAACTGCATGCTTTGTGAATGCTCGTGACCGCAGCAACTGATGAATGCAGTGAATCGGAAGGAATCCTGTATCCTCTGAACTCAGCTGTGGTGTGACGGGAACTGTCACAGCATGAGCTGTCACAACCTATCACAATATGGGTCAGTCTATGTAACAGTTATAATTTTATACCCAAATTTGTCATGCTGAGTGTCTGTGTTTTAATAAACATATTTGGTAGCTATCGTCACAAGTTATTCACAACAAATTAAATTAAAGCTGCTCTGTGTTCTAGGATTGTCCACTACAGACTTCAGGCTTTTGCACTGTATGGTGGTTTAAGTGCATAATCTCTCCACTCATGGCTACAGGTCATACCTAGCTAAAGATTTTTTCTGTTTTTCATAGGTTATTTACTATGCTTGAGGTCTTGAGTATGGCACAAGGACTTTGGACTGAGCCATAGTCTGTCTTGTAAAAAGCTAGGCCAATTACAAGTGTGCAATTAGCCAATCAGATTCAAGGATTTAAGATTCTGGCACCCTGGGATGCCTCAGAAAAAATAAATTGCAAACCTTCTCAGGAAATATTTCCTGTGTGAAAAGAGTTTTCATTCTTGTCAGCGAGCCCAGCCTGATATTCATCCCAAGAACAGAACACACAAGATCAGCAATGGCTTCCACTTGACTAGCATGAAAGTGAATGGCTATTAGCAGAAGAATCTCTCCAAAGGATGCATGTACACCACTTGCTGCTTCATAGTGAGCTTCCTCTTTTGACAGCCACTTTATCCAGTGGGTAGCAATCTGTTCATGCTCTGGTGAACTGATCACAAAATTGTATCTTTATGAAAAACACCTGTAAACTAATGCCACCCATCATTAGGTGAAGTGTGACTCTGATAACTCCTAATGGAGTGATTACAGATTCAGTGATGCTCTTATTGATTAAATCAAGAGTTGACATTAAAGATCAAATATTTCATGCCCTGGTCAGCAACAATTTTTGTGATTTTTTCTAAGACCTAAACCAGTAGCCAAAGTAGTAGGATAATTCTAAACAGTTGGGCTTGAACTGTGTAACATATTGATTACCATTAAAGTGAAGGCAGATGGGCAAATGTTCTCTGATTCAAATCCTCCACTCTGTCATTCAATAAGACTTTCTTATTAGCAGTGTGACCTTAACTTATTTACTCCACCTTACAAACAGCACACTGATTTGCCTTTCAATAACTCTTGACATAAAATATATTAAAGTTCACACGGCAACCAGGTGGACAATCAGACATAGTTTGAAGCTACACTGGTTTGCAGATTTAATGAATGTAACCGAAGAAGTTACAATTCATAGACCCAACGTTTCGACACTCCTGTCTAGTGCCTTCATCAGGGGTGATCTAAACGCTGCAACAAGAGGTCCTTTTATATGATCACTAATTAGCGGCCTTTTTTCTGACGAGGTGTAAATAGGCGTCAGGAAGCAGACCGCCATCGTCACGATTTAAAGGAGCGTGGGCGGAGTTAATGTGCCAAGCCTCCAAACAAAGGCGCTGGTGGTAACGCCGATTAGTAGTGATAATTTTAGAATTATCCCACCCAATTGTATGGTTGGTTAGGCAAGTATGCTCCGATAAAGCTGAATTTTCCTTTTTGCAAAGAAAAACCGCTTTTTGGTGCTCTTTTAACCGTGTACCAAACTGGCGTTTGGTCTGTCCGATGTATTCGTTATCACAGTCATTGCAAGGAATAGAATAAATGGCGTCGGTTCGTTGTTCTTTCATGACAGGATCCTTAGGTTTGGCGAAAATATGCCCCAAAGTCTGAAAAGGTTTTTGAGCAACTTTAACGTTGTGGCTATTCAAAATTCTCTTGATGGGTTCAGTAACACCCTGTATGTAAGGAATAACAGCAAAACCAGTCGCTGGTTCCCTTTCATCAAGAGCGTTACTATTTGTAACTGGTTTTTGGCAGTTACAGAGAAAAGTTTTTGTATAGCCATTTGCCTTTAGGACATTGGAAACATATTTCCTCTCCTCAGCCTTCGAATCGAGTGATGATGGTAGACAATCAGCCCTCCTAAGTAAAGTTTTGGCTACAGACTTTTTATGGCAAATAGGATGGTGAGAATCGAAAGCGAGGTATTTGTCGGTGTGGGTGGGTTTACGGTAGACACTTGTCTCTAAATTACCCTGAACCCCTCTAGACACATTTAAATCAAGAAAGGGCAAATGTCTATCCTTTTCACGTTCAAGGGTGAATTGGATCCACGGCTCTACTGAATTCAAATGCGACAAGAGGCGCTCCGCTTCATTTCCGGATACCGCAGAAATAATATCATCGACATATCGTTTCCAGAAAAAGGGTTTAACCGGTGAAGTGGCTAAGGCCCTTTGTTCCACGTCTTCCATTACCATGTTAGCAATGACAGCAGAAACAGGCGAACCCATAGCTGTACCAAAAACTTGTTGATAGTATGTGCCGTTATATGTAAATTGCGTGGTTTTGAGGCAAAAAGACAGCAGATGAATAATATCCTCCACAGGCAAAGAAGTTCTTTGTCCTAGGGAAGCATCTTCTCTGAGTCTTTCCTCCGCAACCTTAACGGCAAGATCAACTGGGATTTTAGTGAAGAGCGAAACAACGTCGAAAGATACTAATTCTTCACAAGCGTCAAGAGTTTTATCTCTTATGAAATCCGTAAATTCGCAGGAATTTTTGACAGTGTAATCAGTATTCCCAACAACAGGCGACAAAATTCTCGCAAGATAACCAGAAATTACATAAGTCGGAGAATTAACAAAAGAGACAATGGGTCTCAAAGGAATTCCCGGTTTATGAATTTTAGGTAAGCCATAAAAACATGGACATAAGCCGTCACTACTGTATAACATTTTGTACGTATAGTCACTAATTCTGCCAGCTTTTTTCAAATCAAGCAACATTTTGTTTAACTTTCTTTGAGTTTTACTGGTAGGATCAGAGTTTAAGACAGCATATGTACTCTTGTCATTGAGCAGAGACAAAGCTTTGTCGTGATATTGCTGTTTGTCCATAACCACAACACAATTACCCTTGTCAGCAGATAATACGATAATACGATATGTCGATGATGTTATTTCTGCGGTATCCGGAAATGAAGCGGAGCGCCTCTTGTCGCATTTGAATTCAGTAGAGCCGTGGATCCAATTCACCCTTGAACGTGAAAAGGATAGACATTTGCCCTTTCTTGATTTAAATGTGTCTAGAGGGGTTCAGGGTAATTTAGAGACAAGTGTCTACCGTAAACCCACCCACACCGACAAATACCTCGCTTTTGATTCTCACCATCCTATTTGCCATAAAAAGTCTGTAGCCAAAACTTTACTTAGGAGGGCTGATTGTCTACCATCATCACTCGATTCGAAGGCTGAGGAGAGGAAATATGTTTCCAATGTCCTAAAGGCAAATGGCTATACAAAAACTTTTCTCAGTAACTGCCAAAAACCAGTTACAAATAGTAACGCTCTTGATGAAAGGGAACCAGCGACTGGTTTTGCTGTTATTCCTTACATACAGGGTGTTACTGAACCCATCAAGAGAATTTTGAATAGCCACAACGTTAAAGTTGCTCAAAAACCTTTTCAGACTTTGGGGCATATTTTCGCCAAACCTAAGGATCCTGTCACGAAAGAACAACGAACCGACGCCATTTATTCTATTCCTTGCAATGACTGTGATAACGAATACATCGGACAGACCAAACGCCAGTTTGGTACACGGTTAAAAGAGCACCAAGAAGCGGTTTTTCTTTGCAAAAAGGAAAATTCAGCTTTATCGGAGCATACTTGCCTAACCAACCATACAATTGGGTGGGATAATTCTAAAATTATCACTACTAATCGGCGTTACCACCAGCGCCTTTGTTTGGAGGCTTGGCACATTAACTCCGCCCACGCTCCTTTAAATCGTGACGATGGCGGTCTGCTTCCTGACGCCTATTTACACCTCGTCAGAAAAAAGGCCGCTAATTAGTGATCATATAAAAGGACCTCTTGTTGCAGCGTTTAGATCACCCCTGATGAAGGCACTAGACAGGAGTGTCGAAACGTTGGGTCTATGAATTGTAACTTCTTCGGTTACATTCATTAAATCTGCAAACCAGTGTAGCTTCAAACTATGTCTAACTCTTGACATTTTAAAAATCTATCTAGTTTTTTCCAATTATCACAGCACAGTTGCTAAATCTATTTGATGTAAACCACTCACCTCATTATGTTGGTACAGACCAGAAGGGTACACAGGCCAACCACAACAAACCTCACCCCTGCAGCAGTGGGAGGAGGGTGACATGTTACCAGCCGGAGCAATGCTTCTGATTCCTGTGAGGTTAGTTTCATACCAGCCAATCTTTTGAGGGCACAGTACAGCCGCAAGAGTGCTGTGCCTTGGATCACACCATCATCACTAATCTCTACTGTTTCAACAGTTTCTAAGTTCATGTGGGGAGTTTCAGAACTCTCTTCTGTGATTTCATAATCCGTGCTCACCTCCATTGCTGAAATATATGTAGGTAAATTCATTGGAAAGTTAATTAAACTAATCAACAAATCTTTCCAAGCTTTATGCCTCACTACTGTTGGAGCTAATCTTAGGTTCCAGTATCATGTAGAAATTAGAATATTACATTTGCCTCTGAACTAAATGTTAGTTGATCTCTATTAACTCAACAACAAGTCATTAAGTTTCACTGACACTTTTCCACTGCCCATTTTTATTATTAGGGAGAGGGGACCACTGTGAGAGTTACGTATCTTGCCCAAACACACAACACTAGGACTTTGCCATTGTGTGAAACAGGAATTGCCTCATCCAGAGTCCAGATTGCCAGCCACTGGGCCACTACATCTGACCCTCAACTGGCTGATAACATTTGATGGATGATTAATGGAATCACCTTGAAGTATTTCTAATGTTTCTTCATCTTCCTGTCTAACATCATCTCCTGCCACAAAATCCTTCACACTTGAATTGCTGTTCTCTGACCTTGCTCCTTTTTTTGTTCCACTTGGAACCAAAGATGACATCTCCTTCAGTAACTGACTTCTCAGAGAAGCCAAGATTGATGTACTGGACTAATGCAAAAGGGTAAAGTCAAACTATAACTCAAAACATCTTTAATAGCAATGATGGTTGCAGCCACAAAAAAACAGATAAGTAAAAATTGATTTCATAACAAAACAATAAAAACATTTTAAAAAATAACAGCAACTTGTATAAGATACTAAAAAACTTGAAAGTGGATGACTCTTTTTCCACATGAGTTGCAGCAAATAGGAAGAAAAAACAAGAAAAACTGTGGTTAAATCCAGTTTCAAACACATTTTTATTTGGTTTCCATACCTTTTGTCCAATCCTAACAAAGGAGGAAAACCAGTTCCTAGCTTTTGTATCTCCTCCTAAAAGAAGGCCGCTGAGAAATGCCACAAGATCACTTGAACTCAAAGAACCTTCATAACACAAGAAAAGACATCAAATAAAAGTTGCAAAATATTAAATTTAGATCATGTGGTGTGATCATTCAGTCTGAAATAGTTCTTAACAGGACTTTTGATGGGGACAGTGACTAATGGTTTTATACAGCAGAAATAATTATCCCTGCACTCTGAAGTTGACTTTTGACCAGTTTGTGATCTGATGTATAAATTAAATTAATTCTCCACAGAAAAGTCCTTACCACTGCTGTCCACACCAAAGTCAAGAATAAGAGCCACAGCAAGACCAGGCATATGACACAGTCTAAGTGCCTCGGAATGCATAGTAAAGGCAGAGCTGGGGTTCATTGCACATAGCTGTCTTAGAGCTTGAGTTCGCACCAGACCACCTAAACTACCTTCATCTTGTACTTCACCATGCTCAAGAAGTGACTTGCACACTAAAACAAAAGCATGTAAACACAGTTAAATTAACTGTTTTCTATATCTGAATTAACTGTTTAGGTTTTTTTCAATATGACATCTAAGTTCTAAAATTTTCTAACAATATCTTTGCACGGGACTACATTAATCCTGATACAAGTGTCACCTTGTTCAAAGCTGTCAGGAGCATTAGCCACCAATCGACACAATAACCAAGGACCCTGCTTGACCCTGAGGAGAGCCTCTGCAAGCTGGTTTAATGCAAGAAGTGAGGGCAGCTCAGCTTGTCCAATGCAAATCACATCTGATACTTCCTCCAGGTAAACTTCACTTTCAAAAAGTTCACACTTCTCAGGAATGAACTCTTGTCTCACATCCACCTTCAGATAATTTTACATACAGTTTGAACATGAATTCCATTTTCACAGTTATTATTTTTTTACTGAAAATAAAGAGCCTCTTGATATGAGCCAAGTGATCTAACTGGTCTAGTCATTAGTAATTATCCTTACAGTCTGCTATACAACTCTTTCAATGTGAGTTTGGAAAATTTGGCATTGGATTGAGTAAAAATCCCTTTATTGACATTTTTTTTGTTCTCCTTACTTTTTCACCCAATATTTTATTGACATTGTAATGATATTTTAAGGAGAAATTCTGTCTTGGTCACTTAAAGGAGTTCAATGGTTAATCATCACAATGCAATATTTATAATTTCAGAGGTGAAAGGTGATAGGAAGAAGCCCAAAGAAAACTCTAAGAAAAAAAATCATTGTCAACAACTTGCACTAAGAACTCTGAGGGAATAACACTTGGGAGTACTACACTTAGGGATTGTGCTTTTGCTCATGCTGCTCCTGCATTACTGAACTCACAGCCATTACCGATGAGATCCTGTGGCAGCCTAGCCACTTTTCAGAAACAAACCCAAAAAATTTCTCTTAAGGAAAGCATTCAGTAATAGTTTATAATACTTAATGTACAGTACTGCATTTAGCGCTACATATTTAATGTTTTATTCATTTATTTATACCAATTACCTGGCTCATAATACGAAGGATCTCACTCAGAACCAATCTAAGACGCCTTGATGGTTCACTGCGTTCAAACTCTAGCGCAAGACCATTTTGTAAGGACTCAACTAAAACACTGGAGCTTGTACTACCGCCAACCTTTTTTCTCAGCTGCTGCTCTTTTAAAGCATCTTGCTCAAGGAGACTAAAATCCACAGACAACAACGCCACAATGGAATTAACTACTTCTAAACCAGACAAGAGTTTCTGTACTTCCTTACGCGCTTCTGTCCACTTTGCACTTTCGTCTACTGGAGAGCAGAGAGCCATTCGGACCAAACAAGGCAGCAGAGGTCTTAGATCTTCCTCTCTCAAACTTGAAAGTTCACTCACGCTCACTGCACGTATCGCCTGAAAAGCTTGTGAAGATGGTATCTCCGGCAGCATCATTTTTACAGTAGATTTCTCACTGTGTAACTAATGCAATAAAACGGTAAAACGGCGAGGAAGAAATACTGTACTTCTAAAGTCTTTTCCAATCTGTTGATCCGCCATCTTTGATCTTAATTTTGTACCAGGCTTCGTCGGAGAGCATGATTGGTTCCCACTCTCGCTCTGTTAGAACAACTCTGCTCATGTCGTTAGTCAATTTTGCGGCGTATGGAATTCTGCATTTCTTCCTCGTAGACATTACTCAAAAGTGACCAGCTTTCAGGTTATCGGGAAATTGAAGGATTTAATCTGTTAGCAACAAACCTGGAAATAGCTGACACAATTTTACATAATATACTTTTAAACTGAGTGGGAGGGCTGAACGAGAGAAGAGGGACCTTAAGCAAACCACAACGGCGACGGCAACAAGAACATGGAAAAACAAAAGATCTTATGGGCAGAACAATAGCTCAGCACGTGCGTTTTAAAACTTTGTACATTTCGTAGCCGTCCTATGCAAAACAACAACGTGAAATCAACACAATTTGCGTCGTCTGCGAACCGAAACCGCGACGGCAAATTATTTTAAATTCCATTTGCAACCCAACGCTCCTTTTAAACGCTATACTGAAGTTGAGGTGTGGTGCCGTATGAGACGGTTAACACATGCAGCCATTTTGAAATTCTAACTAACAGTAGAAATTTATTTTTTAATCGAAGTCTTCCTTGGCGTTGCCGTCCTGGCAGCTTAAGGTTCCTAATATCTGGCCTTCTACACCTCATGTACAGGCTACTACATGCTGGTACTCTGTGCCCTTTGTACAATTTAATGTAAGCTTGTGTCCTCTGCCTCTCGTACAGTTTATTGTGAGCTGGTGCCCTCTACCTCTGGTACAGTTCAATGCAAACTGCTGCCCTGTACCTCTCGTACAGTTAAAGCAAGCTGGTGTCCTTTACCTCTGGTACGGTTTGATGTAAGCTGGTTCCTCGTACCTCATACGGTTGAATGTAAGCTGGTGCCATGTACCTCTTGTACAGTTTAATGTAAGCTGGTGCCCTGTACCTCTCGCACAGCTTAATGTCGGCAGACGCCGTGTGCCTCTGGTACATTTTTTTTGTATCTGTGCCTCTCGTACAGTTTATGGTAAGCAGGGGGCCCTGTACTTCTCGTACAGTTAAATGTCAGCTGTTGCCCTGTACCTTATGCAAATGCAAGCATGAAGAAAATAATGAAGAATATGATTTAAACTTGACTTTATTTATGTATCACATTGATGTATTTAATTTTTTGACAATTGTATGTTAAGTATTACGGTTACAAAAATGTAAATTGTTATTGCTCAACAAGTTTCAAGAACGATGTCTGAACAAAACTGAAAGAATATCATACCTGAAAAATAATAACCTAACTTTTGTGTTGAGAAATGTTGCGAATGTCAATATAGAGTGCCACGGACCAAAAATATGACACAATTAAGCAGAATAGTGCAGAGAGCAGTTGAAAACTGGAGACAGCTGATTGCCAAGTGAGTTCTTAATAAAAAGAATGTTGTGCTTTTACTTAATTGCTTTTGTTTCAAGAGACTTTTCCATAATTCTCAAATCACAGGGAAATCAACCATGACTTAATTAATAGCACTTTTTTTAGGGGAGCATTTGACTTAAATTGAAACTCACACCTTCATGAATTCTGAAGAAGAAATCAAGAGTTTCTTTTACCTTAATTACACATCGCATAATCAGTCATTCACCCAGCTAGCAAATAAGGATTTCTAAGGGATTCTCTGGTGAAACACAATAACATTTCAAATTAACTGAAAAGTAAACCTCGCAAACAAAACCACTCAATGAATAATAATGGCAACCTTCACAAGCCTCTGAAATTTTGAAAAATGACAAAAAAAATATGAAAAGAAAATAAGAAAGAGGAAAGGCTGGGTCTGTAAAGTTGTACACAAGAATCTTTAAATCTGGAGTTTGCCATACAAATCACTTTAGGGTCATTTCCTTGAAACGGTTCCTACACTTAGACTTTTTGGCAATCTCTCTTCACTCATTGCTTGTTCCCCTGCAAGAGGCCCATTGCCATTCAAGAATACACCACCTTGTATATGTACATTGTAATTCTTATAATATAATCATTTTCATATTCACAAGTGTTTGTTTAAAGCATGTTTCAACCGATTTCTTTTTCTCTTCATTGGGAGTTACCTAACACAGAGAAAGTTGTCACTAAATTCAAAAGAGCATGGACAAATTGATTTTGTTTTCCCTAACTATGCTCTACAATAGGTTTAAAAATCTTGTACAACCTTCTTTACTAATTAGATCCAAGACTTAAACCAATCATGATTGTCACTCATGCTTTGGCAGTTAAGTTTCACTACATGTATCTACTTGTTCTCCTTTCTGTTAATTGGCCACAGTGATCACCAAAGATTTTATTTTTTACATCACTTAATAAGATAGTTGCTGATTCTTAGTGAGTACATGCTAACCATATAATGAATAAAGTGCAGAAAGGATGCCAAAAAAAAAAAAGGGATGAGCTTGGTGAGGATAAACTTCTGATTATCATGCATTGTTTGGAAATTTACATTCAAGTTAAATTGTTTGTTGAAACTCATTCTGTAAGATCTGTTGGGGGAACATAGGTGAAGCCTACAAATGCATCATCTGGGTCATCAACACTGGCGCTCAAGAAAGCAGAGTCAGCAGATTTACCAACTGATCCTATGGATTCAAGTGAAAATGTAGAATTAGTTGTTGTATTTGAAAAAAAAAATTCAAAATTAGGAATATTTGCATTCTGCTTGGCACCCTGGCCAAAAACTATGAAAGAAACCTTAAACTTTCAATCAATCTCGTGACACAGGTCTAAAAAAACATATCCAAAAAAAAAACAAAAACAAAAAAACGGTGCATTAATGTTTGGTAGAAGGCCTTAATTGTTTATCTCTGTTGGTGACACCTATACTCCCTGACAATTCAAAAAATTCACAGCAATTGATATCCACTTGAAAGGTACTCAATGAATGATTGATGATCTAAGTCAATTTTCACTAGTTGATATTCATTAACATTAAATCATTGGAAACTGATCAGCATATAAACGTATCCCAAACAATTCTGTTTCACAGTCTGCTGCTTTGGATGAATTACGGTCAACTCGCCGACGGACCAACTCGCCGACGTATAAAATCGAGTAGAGACGTCGGCGAGTTGGTCGTCAATCCAATACAACTTATTAGAAGTTAAACATACAGAAAATTAAACGATATTTAGTGAAAAAACACAGGTGAACATTGGTGAACATCAAACAGAAGCTTAAACATTGGTGAACATTGGTGAACATCACCAATGACTAGAACAGCTTAAGACGCGAACGAGATAATTATTGCGCGACAACAACACCATAAAGACTCATCATGTCAATCGCTCAGATTTTTTAACGAAAACTTGGCTTTCTAGACAAGATCTTTAGTAAAAAGCAATTATTTTTATTTGCAACAAAGTTTATAAGGATCTCAAGGCGAATAAAGCGAAGTAAACATCACCAATGACTCTAACAGCTTCAAACGCGAACGAGTTATTGTGTGACAACAACACTGTAAAGACTCATCATGACAATCGGTCAGATTTTTAATGAAAACTTGGCTTTCTAGACAAGATCTTTAGTAAAAAGCAATTATTTTTATTTGCAACGAAGTTTATAAGGATCTCAAGGCGAACAAAGTAAAGTAAACATCGCCAATGACTCTAACAGCTTCAGACGCGAACGAGATAGTTATGTGACAACAACACCGTAAAGACTCATCATGTCAATCGCTCAGATTTTTTAAGAAAACATGTTCACCAATGTTCACCGATGTTTAAGCTTCTGTTTGATGTTCACCAATGTTCACCAGTTTTTTTTTTACTAAATATCGTTTACTTTTCTGTATGTTTAACTTCTAATAAGTTGTATTGGATTGACGACCAACTCGCCGACGTCTCTACTCGATTTTATACGTCGGCGAGTTGGCGTCGGCGAGTTGGTCCGTCGGCGAGTTGACTGGTTACCCTTTGGATGATAGGCACTTGTTTGTTTCCAGTAAAACACAGTTAAAATTTTGAACTTAAGACACATGATAACATAGCTAGTACTTGGCAATTAAACCCCAAATGTTAACTTTGTCCGTGTATTTCTAAGAATTAGAGGACTAGTTCCAACGAAAAAAAAAAAAAAAAGTTGTATTTCAGGATGTCTTGATGTCACATCATTGAGTTATGACATCAGAAAAAAACAACACACCTGGTACTGGTTCCCGCACAAATTCAGGATCAAAATGCTTTAGATCCAGTTGACCACTCTGTTAACACAACAAAGAAAAGACTTCCATAAGACTAGTCTTTATACACCACTTAAATAATGCTGAGTTTGGATGTGCTTTGAATGAGAAATAAACCCCTGTTGTCTACTAGGTGTTCCCCTCGCTTTCATGATCTTTGTTGCACTTGCCATATTTATGGTACAGCACTAATCCTTACACTTCAGAACTAATCTGAATGTAGATTCTAATTACAGTTTTCATACACTGTCTACATAACATACAACAAGAATAAGGGGATACTGTTTGGTTGTGAAACCAAATTCTAAGGCTGAGGTAACATGAGTTAGGAGAATTCACTTTCAACTCCTGGAGTTAAAAAGTAAAGAAATAACATTGAAACTGAGAACAAAGTTTGAAAGAAAGAGCTGAACAACTCACCACATTTGGATTGTATGGTGGGTCTATCTTCTTGTCATATAACAACTGCCAGTCAATGGATCTAAAGAATGCATGATTCTTTATTTCATCCTGTTCAGAAATGAAATCAATGCATCAACGCATTGTAGTTTGATACAACTCATGATCCAACATTTTACGATTCATATTAGTTGATCTACTATGTACCACGTCACTATTATCTCCATTCAAAATATCTATATTCCACTTAGAGATGGTAGCATCTGCATGTGGGTCTTTTTCTCTCTGCACAATTAACAAAGTTCCACACCTTTCAGGCTATCTTTATTTAGATTAAGAAACAATGTTCCTCTTTTTGTCTAACACCCTGCAATGCGATGACAAGTTGGTTTGATCACATGCTAAACATTCACACAGAGTTCACTTACAAAATCATCATCTCGTCCAAATCTTTTAGTGCGATCCTTCTGCAGAAGCTACGAGAGGAATGTGACAAAATAGTTCATTGTGTTAATATTCATCACTATGAGATCTTGAAACTTAATACACACCATAACAACAGCTGCCAATTTTTATCACATCCAACATATATATATTTTTCCCCAAATATCAATGTATTTCAAATAAAATTCAACAATGATTCCTCATAGGCCACATCAAATTCATTTAATTCCTTGTGAAGCATTCAAGTCTGGACAAATTAATATTAGAAACCATTTTGTAACATTACCTCTGGCTTTGAAATAGGGGCATGAGTGATTCACGAGTGTGGGTTATGTGAAAGAGTTTGTGTAATTACTACAAACAATTTGCTCAAAGATTTGAAATTTAACCTCAGTAACAGTCTGGTGTATATACATTGTAACTCACAGATTCACTCACCCCTGCAAGAAGGGTCCTTGCACTCTCAGAAATGTTACTCCTCAGACGCAGCGGTTTGTGCAAAATGTTATCATACATTTCTGCTGTATTGCGACTGTAAAATGGCGGCTGTCATAAAGCAAGTACAAGCATTTTTTTATACTTACTATTGAATCTGTCCTTATTATAAATTTATAAACTGTTAATATCATTTATTACATGTATTTTTAAATTTAACAAATTTAAATTTAACAACTGGAGCTTAAGAGAAATTGTTTTTATCACCTTAGTTGATAACATAAACTGGGCACTGTGAAGAGTTTCTAAAGCTATTGTTTCAAGTGTTAGCCCTTTGTTGATTTGCCCTGATGTAGGGCTTATGCTTGAAACACCAGCATTACAAACTCTTTACAGTGGGCTAATTACATTATCAACTTGGTCGATGAAACCAAATTATCTTATCATACCCCCACTGACACAGCACCACAGTTTCTTTCAAAACCAACTCCCTTTACTCATTTCCCAGGAGCTTAGCAGACACTTTTTTGGTTAGCAATAATTGTAACACAATTACAGGCTAATTTGGGAAAACCAGCACAACATTGTAGTTGGATATCAATGTTCAAGAGGAGTTTTCGTAGTGGTTGTTCTTCAGTCCCACAGTTGTGCCAAGCATTCCCCCACCCATCCCATACATTGCACCAATCTAATCAGTGTTTATTAGTACCAAGAATGGGGGCTTAAGACTTGGTTACAGGGATTTATCAGCTATGGGACTAGGGTATTCTACCTGAGGGCTTCCTCTATGTCTAGCCTGCCATCTGGCACTTAATGTACTATTTAGTGAGGCACTGGTTATCAGTGTGGTTTGCATATTAGTATGTGAGCCTGCATAACTGAAATAAAAGATGTAACATTGTAACCCCCTATGATAAGCACTGGTACTTTTGGGGAAAACAATGACATATGTTTCAATTTAAAAAAAAAAACAATTTCAAGCAAAAAATATGGCCAGTAAAGGAAAGTATTGCCTTACCAAACCATACATCATTTCATACAAGACTGCACCAAGGCACCACCAGTCAACAGAATTGTCATATTCCTGTTTCTTAAGAACTTCTGGTGCAAGGTACTGTAAATCACATACAATAAAAGAGAAGTGTTTATTCATGCCTTTGTTTCCTCCGTCAGTATCTTTGACAAAAGAGGTAGAATAATTAACCACTGACTTATTTCTTAGTCCAGTTTATGAACCCTTAGGCCATGCCTTCAGGAATGACCAACACTTTCATTCTCAAAGCAAATCAAACACATCCAAGCAGAGAATGAAAAAATGACCAACAAAAAAATCATTCTTTCATAGAACAAAACATTTTCAGAAAAAGCCAACAATGAAATGTACTGGCATATGTGTTGGGATAATCAACTTTCACATCTTTTGCACTACAGGGTTAAAGGCCCATTTCCAACCTTATATATAATGCCTCTGATTGGTCAGTTATTTTTACCTTGTCACATTGTCTCAAAATAGCTTCTGCGTTTTCTCCGATGAGTTTGGTGAGCTTGTCAAAATAATTCTTTGTAAAACAGTTCTATACGTTTTAATCCGGTATGGAATCAGATGAATCCATTCATTTTGTAAATTCTGAGACAGTAAATGCTTATGCATGGGCTGTTGTAAAAGAAGAACAAAAAAATCCTTGAAAGCTTTTTGAGGAGGGTGAAAATGTTGATCCACGACGTTTTCATTCATACATTGATTTTTTTAGTGAAGTTTGCTATCCTTGCTAACCAGGCAGCCCAAAAATTTTGAACCTGATGTTTCTCGCTAACCCTGTATACAGAGTACAAAGCCATCCAAGTGCTTGACACCTAGAAACTTTTTAATGACATGGCTAGACACCTTCCTCAAATAACTCCATATTTCTCTTTGAAATATACCAATTTTTCCTTGAAAAATATTCTACCTTCATTTACAATCCTCAAGGGCTTCTAGAAAGTGGAAAAATTCAAACATTGTCCGCTTTGCCGACTCTGTACACAGAGTATGAAGAGATCCAAGCATGACACTTAGAAAATTTTCAGTGGACATGACCAAACACTACCAAAAACAGTCTTCCAATGACTAAACATCCAGCAGTCTGACATTTTTCCATATTTCTCTTTGAAAAATAGAAATTCCTATTGGGAAATATTTTATCTTTATTAAGAAACCTCAAGCGCTTCTAGAAAGTGAAAAAATTGGAAAGTTATCCTTTTTGCCGCCTCTGTTCACAGAGTACCAAGAGATCCAAGCATGAGTGATACTTAAAAAAACATTTTCTCAGATTCAACCAGACAAAATTCAAAATACTGTAAAGAAACTGTAAAATGATGAACGGCAAATGTACTTATTGTAAAACATTTGACTATATGTCCAGGATGGCTCTTAAGAAAGACAAGCTTAGAAGGTTTTCAGTAATCTGGGAATTTCATGTTACAGGAAATTGGGTAATTGTGAGGAAGAGCTCCCCAAAAAACCTGTAGGCCAACTGTCGGTCAACTGTCGGCCGACAGTTGGTCGTCTGTCGGCCGACAGTTGGCCGACAGACGGCCAACAGGTTTTGCCCGAAATATTGGCTACCTGTCTGCCGACAGTCGGCCGACTGTTGGTAACGTGTCGGTAACCTGTCGGTAGCTTGTTGAAACCGGTAATTGTGAAGAAGAGCTCCCCAAAAAACCTGTCGGCCAACTGTCGGTCAACTGTTGGCCGACAGTTGGCCAACAGTTGGTCGTCTGTCGGCCAACAGTTGGCTGACAGGTTTTTTGGGGAGCTATTCTTCACAATTACTGGAAATTGGGTCGAGGCACACATTGCATCAAGGCTGAAAATGGCCTTTAACACATCTTTCAGAAATTTCGTTCATCATGCAGCCTACAATAGCACTGAATAATTGCAAAAAAACCTAAAATGCATTTAAAACTGTGAAAAATAAGAGCAAGAACCAAATGTAATAAGTATTGTGCTACATACTTCTGGTGTGCCACAGAATGTTGATGTTGTTCCAGACGTTTCTATTCCCTCCTTGCAAAGTCCAAAGTCTGTTAAAACTATATGACCCTTCAAACAGAACAATACACGTTAAAAATTCATTCTCTCAATACCAAAAATCACCACAGATTATAGAGAATCTTTAAGACTTATCAGGGCTTTTTTCAGTTGTAACTATTGCAACTAAAGAGGAAAATACTAATCTAACTGCTCGTCTTACACCAATGACAGGACAAGCATTAACAAACTAACAACACATAAATACACTTACCTTGTAATCCAAGAGAATGTTTTCTGGTTTCAAGTCCCTGAAAATAAAACACAGTATATGAGCACTTCACAGTGTGTGGAAAGTTGACCTAGGATAGCAATCACTGATTTGTCTCTTGTGAACCAACAGCAATACAATACTTTCAAGTAATTGACATAATGCTACAGTACACTACATGGAGTGTGTTATGGACGAAGTATTCTCAACAATGAGTAGCATTTTGAGCTTAATATCACACTTATAACAAACCAAATAGGTAAATCTTAAGCTTCCAAATCTAACTGATTACTCCACCCACCTATAAATGATTTTAAGAGAGTGTAGATACCCAATTGCTGATGCAATTTCTGCAGCATAGAACTTTGCCCTGAAAGCACAAAATTGAGTCAACTAACTTACTGAATATATATCATCTGTATGTTTGTCAATTACATTTCACTCAAAATTTGCCATCTTACAATGGTACCTCCGCAAAGGAGACTCTTAAAATTGCTGTTCCTAGCAGTATGCAGTCACATAAAGAAACTAGTATATAACCAAAGTCTCCACCAAGTTCCTTGGAACTCAGTTAGTACAGCATCTAAGAAAAAGATTGAATCTGGCTGAGAGTTGAGACCCAGACTGTTTTTGTATCACAAGGAGACCAGTGAGAAAAAGAAAAAAAACTTGATCCTCCGTCAAAAATCAACCCCCACCAGCTTTCATTTCCATTAGCTCATGAGATAATTTTTAACAGACTTATGCCTGATGCTATTTAGAAATGAGAACATAACCTACCTTGCTTCAGGGAAATATCTCTCTCTTTGCAGATGAAAGAAAAGCTAAAAGGAAATAATGCAAGGCTTTCAATCTAACAAAAAACATCCATTGCTGAAAAAACCTGCCATTTACCAAATAAAAGTGTTTTATATATAAAAAGAAAATTTATAGTTATACATTAGAAAACAACACCACAGGTTGCATGTTACAAAATTTGGAACAAAATGCTTGTAACTGTGAAGTATAAATTTTGATTGTGGCACTGTTGCAACAACTCTAAAAAAAACCTAAATATAGGAAACATTTAGTTACATACATTTTCACAGGACGTTTAGGTAGATCCCAGAAATTGTTTCAATTTTCAAAGACATCAAAAGACATAGGAACCTAAAGTCCTCAGATTTAGTTCATTTTGGATTCATTCTTTTGTTTTCCAAGTTCGACCTTTATCCCTTTCAAACCTACCTCTCCACCATTGACATAATCTAAAACAAAGTAAAGCTTGTCCCTTGTTTGGAAAGAGTAGTGAAGACCCTGTATTAGATCAAAATAACTGTGTCTTTAATTTCATCTAGTTACACAGTACTGGATGAAATAATGTAAGATATATTTCTCTGTTAAACATCAAAGTGACATGCTCATGCAGGAAAGGGGAATATAAGGACCCAATAGAAACAGAAACATCTTCGTACTGTAGATTTAATTTGAGAAAGTTCTAAGCAGCTAATGGCATAGTATTGGGTCTGAGCTGTCTTAGCCTAGACTGGATTGGCAAGGAGGGTTAGTCTGTGAAAGGTTAAGCTGTTATAGCCCACTCAAAGTTTTGAAATAAGTTTTTCATGACAAACAGGCAATCAGAAAACTTACCACCAAAAATGGATGCTTGATATTCTTTAGCAGCACGTTCCGTTCTGCCATGATATGTTTTGCCTAAAATAATCATACCATAGTGATAAAAAAGCAAGCCTTGCTGAATAATCGAGAGCCCCACACCATAAAGGGAAACAGCAAACATTATATTGTCCCACCTGGTAGGTGGGAATAAGGAAATAACTTTGTGTAAAATGTACCCATTGACTCACTTACCTCATTTCTTTTCCTGATAGCAGCCTTGTTGAGAACTTTGATGGCATAGAATTTATCCTCTGCCTTGTTCTTTGACAGGAATACCTAAACAAATGATGATGATATAACAACATCACTGACTAGTAAATAAATGAAAATTACAGAAAGATAACATCTAAAGAAACCTAGAATTGCCTTGTTTATAAGAAGACATGAAATGGCTGTCCAACTAACATGACTAAAGATTTGTCAGACATTAAACCAATTGTTGATTAACTAAAGGCAATGCTGACAGACAAACAGACAGAGTGATTGACTGACTGTCTTGCTGGCTCATTGGCTGACCAACCAGCTCAATCACTGGCTCACTGAGTGACTAACCTGACTACTTAAAACAGACTGGCTGATTGAAACAGTTTTTTTTTTAATAATTTTAAATTATAATAATTAAAGTTAAAGCAAAATTTATTGCATAACTGCTTCAAATCTGAACAAAATATAGCCCTAGCTATTGAAATGTTTAAGGAGAAGTCTAACAATTAATTACTCACCTTTCCAAAACTCCCTTTTCCAATCACTTTTAAGAACAAGAAATCGCTGGGTTTTGCCCTGAAATAGGAAGAAAGTACAGTTTATATTCACCTTACTCGAGAATGCACCGATTTTTGTTTAATTTCAATACACATAGCTAATAATTCTATCTATAAAAATAGTTTTGTCAATAACAACCTCATTAGTTGATACAACATTCCATCCATGATAAGCAGTAAAACTTTCTTGGCTTCAATAAGCCCAATATCCCATGAACAAATCATATTTACCCAAATTTACAGTTAAAAAACAAAATTGCTAACAAATAAAAAAACCAGACTGTCTCTATTCTTAGAGTTTCAAGCCTGATAATTTGGCAGCTATGGTGCACATTAGTCTAAAATAAAATAAACCTCGAGTACGAACAAAAAAATATATTTCATACCAGGCATAGTTTTCCTCTTTCAAACAAAATTGAATTTTTTAACTGCTCTTATTAAGTATCTCTATATTATAGCTTATAGAAGCTTATAGGGAGAAAGAAAATTGACTCACTTTGGATTATTTGTTCCTGCTAAGTCAACATCCATATCCTTTGCCTGTTGAAA
Source organism: Pocillopora verrucosa (assembly GCF_036669915.1). NCBI lineage: Eukaryota > Metazoa > Cnidaria > Anthozoa > Scleractinia > Pocilloporidae > Pocillopora > Pocillopora verrucosa. The sequence goes on from NC_089313.1 coordinate 19,767,496, forward strand.
AAATTAAAAATATTACCTCTCCCATACATAGACTCTATTAATTTACTCTGACCACCTTTAATGCAATGCAGGTGGATACCATGTTGAGAAGACACCCTGTGTGCATAGACACCTCTAAAACTGGACATAGACACCAGAAATGAGGTTGTGCTCAAAACTTCAGTGCTAAACTCCTATTTTTATACCATTTCATGTGCTAAATTCTTCAACCTCATTTAATGTTTTACTTTAATACTGGTGAATCACATACTTTGCTTTGTTTTCTTTTTTTGGCACAATATTACTCATATCAAAAAGCTATAGGTCATCTCAAGGAGGGGTCCACCCCTGGGTAAAGTCTGGGCCAAGGGGCTCATTCAGCCAGAGCTAGACCCAAATTTTAGAGGGCTAAAAACTACAAATTTTAGGATATAAAGCAGTTAACTATTTACAGGCACAAGAATAGATGGAGGTAGCTTTCTTATCCTCTGCTTTTACCCCCCTTATTTGCTCTGATGAAGGGCTAACGCTTGAAACGTCAGCTAAGAAACTCTGCTGGTGGCCAATTTACATCGTCTACTCAGGAAAGAAAACCACATCATCTTATTTACAGGTGTAGCTTTAGGTTAAAACTTGGGCTTGTGAGTTCAGTGCTCTTGTGACTCTGCCATGTTCCTGTAAGGTTCTGAGAGGAGATAATTTATTATAGTACAGTAAATCATTCAAAAAAATTACCTGAGTCTCAGACTCATCAGCTCCAGGATGGTCATCATCATCATTGTTCTCAGCATTCTTTGGATTATCAAGTGAGAAGAATTCCCTCACCTCAGGGCTGCAAATCACATCATTCCAACCCAACAATCAGTTAAAAAATCGAAAAAGGTTGGCACAAACTACAGTTTAGGAAACTGCTCTGTCAAACTAATCTGAACACCTTACTTTTCAATGGCTTTTGGGTGATTGATGATCTTTTGTGTGACATCATTGAGACCTTCTCTTCTGATCTTGATAAACTCTATAGAAAGGCAAAAAATTATCACCTTAAATTCCTAGAACACTGAATGGCAAAATTCTATGCCTTTAGTTCCTAAATTCACATTCAAGCCAATTAGATAAAAGATGGTTTCTTTTTTAATACTTTGTAAATACATTGTAAACCAAACACACCCCCAGTTTCCTAAAGCAGAAGGGAATTCCAGGACTCTCTCATCCAATGTTCTATTTTTTATGCTTACCAGGGTCAAAGTTATTTCCTAATAGTCTCTTGCCAGGTAGTTTAAGATGCAAGTCAGGGTAAAGCTTTTTGAGCTGAAAGAAAAAAGGCAAAGTGAAGAGAAGAACAACTTAAACACTTCAGTATACAGCATTTCAATAATTTTTAAGTTAGATCACTGGAAGACCAAAATTAAGGGGACATAATGTGAAATGCCTGTTCAAAGTCATTTTTAAACATCTTAGTTATTCATCGCTTTCCATACAATTTGACTTATTTAAGAACTTCACTGCCTTCCTTTTACCTTATCACACATCTGATGAAATTCATTGTATCTTCTAAAAATAAAGTAGCTCCTTCCATCTGGTAGTTTGATCAGTACTTTGTATACCTAAAATAAGAAAAAATGGTTTAAGTTTCTAAAACTGCTTTCAAAAATACATTTTGTTTTAAAAGGGAGTTTATATTGCAGGTTGTATATCAAACAAGACAAGCAGTTACTTTACTGAGGTAGGTTGCTTTTGTAAGATTAGGGGAAATTAAGTGGGCAACAGTTATAATTTGTGTTAAAAAAGTCCACAGTTTAACAGTCTGATTGTTTTGTAAACAGGCCTTATTTACTGCTCATTAAGGGTGACAGCCTACTAATTAGAATAACAGTACAAGCTGTAGTCACCTAGGAGAACGTTTGAGGTTTTGAGCAACGCTAACCAGCAAGAGATCTGCAAGTGGTCTAACACTGATAATAAGGGCCTGCAAAGAAGGAACTTTTTTTCTGATTCTAGCCTCCATAAATACTAGTTCTGGCATAAGAAAATTTCTGCTAATGTTTAAAACTAAAATCTTATGCAGTTGAACAAGCAAAAGACTTGAGCAAGTTGTAAGCTTATTGTAAATACAAAAACACAGTATTGAAGTCTACCAATGATATCAGATGAAAATTGATCAGAAATGCTCAATAAATACAACAGATTCCCTTTTCATCAGACCCATGCTTATACATGAAAATGATTTTGCTAAAATTGTTCTCTGATTGCAAATTTTTCTTACTGGTCCCAATTTCAACATTCTATTTCTATGTATAAGGTAAACAATCAGAAAAATATAAATATAAATAATAATAAGACCAGCTCAAAAAATTCAAACTGAGGAACGATTTGAATCACAACACAAATTTGCAGTAAATAATTCCTGACAAGGCCAATCATAGTGTTTGCAAACAAAACCTTCTTCATTTTTGGCTCTTGAATAATTATATGAACCTACTAAATGATATAAAAAATTAATACAACTTCTAAACCAGAGAGTGAGTGTACCCTTTCTACCACCCAAAAAGCCCTGATGTTGTGTGCCTTGTATTTTAAGGTCATTCTTCTAACTTAGGATACAACAATTGTGTAGATAACAAATGCAATGCCAGCCAAGTTTAGTGACATCTTTATAGGAAAAAGAAACAATGAAACTTTCAAGGCAACTTTGGTTTCCTTGATACGAAACAAAATTAACTTTATGCATGACAATACTCAAACATTTTTTAGTTAAAAAACAACAGACAATAAATGCTAAAAATAAAATAGAATATATTACCTTACACATTAAAAGGAAGGAAAAATGTCAGAAAGTTGTTTGCACTATGTTCTATGCTGTCTAAACATTGGAACCACGCAGTTAGTAATTTGGTAGAGAGTGATTGGAGATTTTTTCTTTGATAAAGGTTACATTTTTTAAGAACATACAATTTTATTGTAACACTTTCACAGTAACAATGTTCTGGTTAATGAATAAATATCCAAATTGGCTAGACCGAATATTGTTTGAAAGATCACATACTTTTTATCGACAACTGAAAATGGATTATCACATTTCATTGACATTACATGGATCTTATGAGGGTATTACTCTGGCAAAGGTAAAAATAAGTTATTGTGACTTAGGACAAGGAAACAGCTTTTGCGATTGGCTGTTTTCTAACTATATAACCCATATGTGATATATGAGATTCGGCTAGCCTGGCCATACACCGTGGATTTAATAGACCTCAAAACTTGATGGCTTTTGGCGAGACAAACACAACTATCAAGCAAATTAAAAATAACCTGTCCGTCGAAAAAAAGCAGAAAATATTTTTGTATAAATGAAAAATACCTCGCGATATTTTTGTTACAGATACAAAGCCCGTTTGAGTGCAAATGGTACTGTCAATTAGACCAGAGATTACAGCAATTCTAAGAAATATATCGGTTCATGTCCAAACTAAGATATGAAGAGTTATAATTTCAAATGTACAAGATGAACATTTGTCTGAAGTCGATAAAAAGCTTAGAGAGGTTTTCCACAATTAGGAAAGAGCGAATAATGGCAAAATTGTCCTTTCCTAATCAACTCTTAATGAATGGATACCTTCGGGCAATTACGGGATGAACATGACATCGGAAACATGTAAGCTAATTGGTGAACTCCGGCTAAGGAGGACGAATCGCTTCATCTGCCTCCTTTTGCTTCTTTCTTTCAACATTGATCGCAAAACATAACTCACAAGCTCAAAGAACCCTTAAATTCACAGAAAGGGATAATTCTCACGGGTACTACTTTTCGATCAAGCACAACATAACATAAAATTTGAACGTAACGACGAAACGCCTTCAGAAATGTGAAATTCGATCGCCGCAAATCAGACACAGTGCAGAACAAGGTCTCCATCAGTGTTGCGCTCAAGGTAACTCCAAACCATATTCGTCCTGAAAAGTCTGTGCAACTTTTTTCAAAAGCCTTGTAACTTTCACCGGTAAATTACGATGACTATTGTGATATAATCCATGCATACCTGTTTGTTTTTATTTGAGAATGATCAGGAGCAAACAGAGGACAGAAGAACACGAGTAAGCTGGTTGGCAAAAGCAATTTAGAGATACTAGAAAGGACAAGTTCAAAGCTTACCGTAAATCGCTTAGATTTCTCTGAGCTCAATGTTTCAGAGTCCGGCACCGTTACGTCTATCTGCTTTGACATCTCATTTGCTGGAAAACGCACTCCTGCCCTGCTTAGTAATCCAACGTAAACTTCGTGACAGATGGCTAAAACCAGGCTTTGCTCTTCGCGGAAGATCGCGATCGTCACAACTCCTAAGGCTTTTTTCTTGACAAGGAAAACGCGTGGGAAGGTACACCTTTTATCACTAAACACCGCCTACCACAGCTAATTTCCTGAAACTGATGTATAAAGAGCGTCAAAGAAACAATGGGTGGAATAAAGCACGGTGCTACCCTGGGAAATAGTTCTAAATGCTAATTCCAGTAGGGCTACTACACTGATCTGCGGGGACTGGGGTCAACATGTCACACCAAGCCCGCGACTGGTCGGGAGAATGTTAGGTTTGATCATAAATCCTTGTTTTTGTTGTTGTTGTTTTTTCTTTGTTGTTGTTTTGTTTTGGTTTTTTGGCTTTTCATTCTTCTTTTCTCTTATTTCCTCTTCTAGAAAGTTTAAGTTTTTCCTCTGAAAAAATAAACGAAGAAGAAAGAGGTGTTGAATACTTGACAGGAGAATATCGAGGTTAGGAGTTTAGTCATGCAAAAAAATATAAAGTGAAGGGGCAAATATTATACTGCGTTTAAATTATGTCGTTGATCACAATATGAATTAATTATCCAGTGTGTGTATATATGTATGTATGTATGTATATGTACGTATATATTGTAAACATTCTTATCTGAAATAGTCAATTGTGGCAGTTAGCGATCCAAGAATAACTCAGAATAGAGGTACAGCACAAAAGGGGAGATTTCCATCGCTGCAGCATCGAAAAAAAGAAAACAAATAAGATGCCATGTTGCTAAATTTACCACGCTGCTTCCTTGTTTTTCCTTGTATTTCCATCGACCAGACCTGGAAGATAACTGAAGTAGAGTGCCGTTATTCAACTTTAAGCAGAACTGAAGATAGTGATAAATCCATTCGAAACGTGTGGGAGGAGGGGAATAATTAAGCCCAGCTTGGGGGTGATAGAAAAAGAACAATGAGAGTTTTATAACCGGAATGATGGAAAAAATTCGTCATCTGCGCCGAGAAACAACATTTGCTTTGAAATTTGATTCCAGGATTTGTCCTGGGTAATAGGGTACACTAGTGTGCCTGTTAAAGAACAAATCCTCTGAACAAAACAGGAAGTAAAAGACAAATACAGAGGGGATATTACACGGCGTCGTAGGGATGCTAATTTTATCATCAAGTGCTGATGGTATCATTCAGAAGTGAGCTCTGAGTGCTGATATCTATATCATAAACATGTCTACCAACAACTTCAGGCGTGGGAAAATTAACAGACGTGGTAGACAGGACTGAAAAAGAAGTTTTGAGATAGTATGTTTGGGCGTAAACTGAAATAATTTTGGCTATATTACGTCCATGTAAGCGTTGTAATCGCAATGTTCCTCACGGACCGTTTTGAATACGTGGGTGCGCTTACGCAAACGTCAAGTGAATCAAGCACACGGATCAATGACTTAGCAGTGACGAGGGATTCACAGGTGAACCATGGAAATTTTTAATCGACATTGGATCACTACATCACTTTATACAACTAAATATGACTAGCACTTAAATACAACGTATTTTTTTGGTCTCTAAACTCTATTATGTTCATGCAAACACAGCATAATTATCAATAAATTAAATTGGAACACAATTTATAATGAATTTATCATGAATGGTAATAAAGTATGCAACTCAATCGACGTAGATTAACCAGACACAGTTAATTCATGGGACCAATGTGAAAAGCGTGTGAAAGTGTCAATTTTGGCACAAGATCAGGTGTGACTTGAGTTCACTCGAGGTAACTTGTCTTCTTTACATTCCTTATCTTGACATCGATGTTCTTGAAGTTTGACATTAACTGATTTAATAATTAGATGGCTAATCAAAGATAGAAATGATGCTGATGAATTTTTAAATAACAGCATAAGCAATACAGGCGCACTTCAAGACAATGGCTCTTGTTGCCTGGGAAAAGTTACCCAGCTTTTTCCAGTTTTCAGCTATTTTTGACAATAGTCATTAGAAAAGTGCTTTGGCTTTATAGAGGGAATGTCCGCTCTCCTATCCGATAACTTAGATTAATACATTTATATTAAAGCATACTGTTTGAGGTTTTTTTTTTTTACTAGGGTGTACTTCGTTGCTGAAAAGGGCAAATCTTATCTTGAGAACCGCAAATTACTTTTACGATAAGACTATGCGATTCATTCATGAAGTACTTCTTCCATTGGAGCAACGTACGTGAAACCAACAAATGCATCGTCTGGATCATCCACACTCGCGCTTAAAAATGCCGAATCAGCTGATTTACCGACAGACCCTGTTGTGAGGGAAACAAACAAGGTTAAGTTTCATGACTGACCATAACCATGACGCTCTAAATGGGACGCTAGTCCATAACAACTCACCCCTATCCCACCAAGTTTCCCTGACAAATCACAGGTACTCTATAAAATACTGGGAAAAATAGACACCGCCAGAGTTTCTGTGTCTATTGGCCAACACAACACAAAAACCCAGTCAGGGCTCGAAGCTAGGCCTTTCAGTTCACAGTGCAAACTTGTAGGTTAATGGAATCTCATAAGGATGAGAAGTTTGGTAAGATTTAAGTGAACTAAACACGAGAAGTAACGCCAAGCAAAGGTACAGGTATTTTTCAATTTTGTTTGAATAAAAATCAAAACATCAAGAAATATTTAATACTGTGCAGTGACCACAGTAGCTTAAATGTTTTAAAAGTTAGTCATGATCACGTGATCATTCATATTAAGCCATTGATTGTTTCAAATGCGTTTGAGAGGTCCACAAATAGGCCACAGGTAATTTGCTTGTTATAAATTGCTATTTTCAGGTTATCAGTAATTTCTAAAATAGCTTTCTTATTATAGTAGCCTTTCCTAAACTCAAAGTAGTATAATATATACAATGTATATAACATAATTTTTTCAGAAATGAGTATCGCTGACAATACATGTATACTAATACATGTAAACTAATAGTTCCCGTAATTTACTTAAGGATGTAACAATAGTCTTTCCATTGTCTGAGGCCTCATCACCTGTCTACATAGGAGTGTCTTACACTCCAAATTGTAATTTGACCTGAACACAGCAGACACAGAGCCATCCCCTAGAAGTGTAGCTGCTTAATTTCAACCATCTTTTCGTATAATCACTTCATGCTACTTACAGTTTTTGGATATGAAAGCACATTGTATTAGAGGAAAAGGAAGAAAAAAAAGCCGCTCATCACACAGATGGAATGGATGGACAGAATAATTTCAAATCAAGTGATGTGTCACACACCTGGTACAGGTTCTCGAACAAACTCAGGATCAAAATGTCTCAAGTCAAGTTGACCTGTCTGTAAATAAGAGTCAGAAGAGTGAAAAATGAGAACAGTAACATGTACAACATATTAGTATTTAACATTTGGTAAATTCATGAAGATAGGGACAAAAAGTTCCAGTAACATCAAATAGACTCTTCACCAACCAAAGTGTTAAGAAAAGTGAAAGACTTAACTTTAAGATAAATCAATCCTCATTGCACCAAAGTATGTACTGAAAATTTAGTGTCTACAATTGTGCATCTCTGTGATGTTTAATTGTGGAGTCTAAGATTATAAAATGTTCAGTAAAACTGACTTAACTTACCACATTAGGGTTATATGGTGGTTCAATTTTTTTATCATACAGCAATTGCCAGTCAATACTTTGAAAAAATGGATGATTCTTGACTTCTTCCTTCAATGAACATACAAAAGTAACAAATTACACTCACAGACCTTGCAAAATTAGACTGTCCTTTCTTAATGTTTTTTCATTGAATAACCCCACCTTTTCCTGGTGCCCACTTTTACTATCACCTCCACAACTGAAATTGACACTAGCTACATCAGTTTAAACAGACCCACAACATTTCACTGAAAATCAAGCCCTTCCTCAAATTTTACCCTTCTCAACACAACAGTTGAAGACCACATTTTTACATGCTTCTTTTATGCAACTGCTCAAATTGCAGTCCACCTGAATTTGAACTGCAGGTCAAACTAACTTTATTCCATTAAAAAATTACAATCAGATTCCTTGGGGGGAAAGATGAACTTTCAAAAATTTGCCTTGCTTCCAATGTGTGGCTTCATAGCTTGGTCGATAGTAGTGCTCAATTACTAACTGGAATGAATGGGTTTGAATCCTGTGGAAACCTGAATTGTGAACAGCAGTCATCAACAAAAGACATGGTCAACCCTTACTCCTTGGTTTGAGAGTTCTACTGAATTATCTATTATTTATTTATTGATATTCATAATCACACTAAACAGGCATTACAAGTTGCACTGACTTACAAAGTCATTCTCTCCAACACCCAGTCGTTTTGAACGATCTTTCTGAAGTAGCTGTCAACAAATAATTACAATACTTCAATTCATTATTTCATTTCAAAAAAACATCAATCTTTTCTAAAGATCAGAGAAAAGAGTGCTTTTAATGAAAAAAAGCAAAGCTAAGATCTAGACAATCAAAATGGCTGATCAGAACTAGGGAAATTTCATGCAGAGCCAAAGAGAACTAGCAATTAAGACACCACTGGTTTAAGTTTTGCATCTTATTGGTTGAGAGTGTGGTTCAGTTTCCCATACCTTTACCAAGGCACAGCAAATCAAAGCTAACAAGAAGTTATCCACAATAACTTTAAACATTCAACTGGAATTTCTCTCACTACAAAAACAACTTACTTTTTCAAGAACATTTCTTGCACTGGCCGATATATTTGTTCTGAGTCGAAGAGGCTTGTGAAGAATGTTGTCATACATTTCTGCTGTATCTCGACTATAAAATGGTGGCTGAGAGGAAAAAATAAAGTCCACAACCAATTAACTTATACAGTACCAGAAGCTTTCAACATATAGTTTTGTCTTAGAATGTCACTTTGACTACGAGTTTTGAAACCAATTGAAAATAATTGAAGATAATTGAAAAAACGTCAATCATGCACTAAACTTGAATCAGTTTCAAAAGGTAACAAACAAAAAAAAAAGTTTCCATACCAAACCATACATCATTTCATATAACACTGCACCAAGGCACCACCAATCAACAGTTTTGTCGTACTCCTGTTTTCGAAGAACTTCTGGTGCTAAATACTGTACAATGACAAACAGACAAATGTCACTTGACTTATCAATGAACAAACTAATAGCGAAAAATATGTAAACATTGTTTTGAAGCAGTTGGTCCAAACTTTCAACAACACAAAAACATTTCCATGTGGCCAGGGTGTGGCCAGGATGAATCTAATAAAGGTGTATGTGACCCCTTATTTTCCAAAAAATATCAGACAATTGGCTTTCTATCAGTTTACTGTGAAAAGATAATGTGGGATCCTAGTGCTAAAAAATACTGCTTTGAGCCCTGTGCTTGTCATAGACTACACATTTCAACATGTTATGTAAGGTATTAAGCCTGTTTAAAAGCAATTGAACAATGGAGGCTCTGTCTGCCATCTTGAAAGGGAGAATTGTAGACTAGAGCTTTGTGCAGTTTTAAAACATCAGCTGTTGTAGGGATAACAGGGCAATTAAGTACTATCAACTGAATTGATAGCATAAATTGGCCTCCATAAAGAGTTTTAAAGCTGGTGTTTAGGGCATTAGCCCTTCATCATTCGCTCTGACGAAGGGCTAATGCTCAAAACATCAGCCATAGCCAATTTACATTATCAACTCAGTTGATAATATTTAAATACTCTGTTTTACTCCTTCACAAATGCAGCACCACAGTTTCTTTAGAAACTTACCCCTTTTATTGTTGTAAGGATAGTTTGGCATGAGACATGAGAACTAAAGGAGTAATGTTTTAACAGCTATAAACTTCTATTCCAAATACTATCAGGAATAACAGGACTTTAAACAGCAGTTCAGTAGGAGATTAATCAGTCAAATCATTCATATTGACGCAACAGCAATGAATGAATGAATTCTCTAAAAGTACTTTAAAATTTAATTCACTACCTCCACAATTGCAAGCAAATTACCTCTGGTGTGCCACAGAATGTTGATGTTGTACCAGAAGGTTCTATGCCTTCCTTGCAAAGTCCAAAGTCTGTTAAAACTACATGCCCCTACAGAAAGGATTATGATATGATATTGGAAACTTAATACACCCTCACATCAATAAATTCATGCACTGAGAATCAATGCCTCTGACTCCTAACAAAATGATTTTTCAGGATTTACAACGATTGGTTAATAATCACTTTGGCTTTATAAATGGAACCCACAAACTATCTTTACAATCAGAGGAAAGTCACCTTAACTTTCATAAGAGGACAGAGAAATCTGCTGACAGGCCCAATGATAGACTTAAAACCGAATGTAGAAAGAATCTTTTTTTGCTAATTTCAGTGCCTTATACCAGTGTTATTCCCACAACATTGTACAGCACACATAGATCACTTACTTTATGATCTAGAAGAATGTTTTCAGGCTTCAAATCTCTATCAGAGAAAAGAAAGTACATTCAGCTAAGTACAAAACACTTCTATCAAAGAATTTACCAACACACATTAAAAGCCTCACACCACCTTAACCATTTGACTTAAAACACACCTCTGATGCATAACATTTTAACAATCAAAATAAGCACCAGCTACCATGACCCCTTGCTAAAACTAATACATTTCACAGTTCTTTTTAATAAAAGGGCAAAGACCTGTAATACTCTCCCCCGGTCTACATTCTATGTGAACAATCACAAACCTCACTTAGTACAGTAATACAAAGCAAAAGTGTTGAAACCCACTAAGTAGTTTATAATATTTAATTGCAATTTAGTATGTAATTTGAAGACTATCCATTTCAAAAATGTGTCAATGAACTGGATACAAAAATATACAGTTATCAAATATTTTTTCCATGAAGAAACAAGACTTTGAGAAAGTTCCACTGCTTCATTTATGTACCACATAGCTCCATCAAACCTGTAAATTATTTGAAGAGAATGAAGATATCCAATTGCAGATGCTATTTCTGCTGCATAGAATCTTGCCCTGACAAAAAGAAAAATATACGAAGCAAGAAAAATTTACAGATTAAGTTTGATACAGATCTGTCATAAAGTGCATTTAAAATGATGAAAATAAGTAGGCTTTATCTATTGTGTGTCCCTGTTGTGTATAAGTTCTTTGCATCAGCCTGGAGTATGAATGTTTAGCCTGGTTATCCATAACTGCTTGAAGGCAGGACAATGACAAACCAAAATACCTGAATCCTTATGGATATTCTTTTACATGTCCATAACAAAACATACAACATCATACTTTTAGTTATCACTTTCTTTGACAAAGAGGATTGCATTTGTCATAAGAATTCTCCCTCCATTCCTCCTCAGCCAAACTCTTTCTACTTGACTGAGAAATCTAAATTTAATTTGGGCAACACTGGACAATACTAACACTTGAAGTACAAGGCACAAGATATTCAACATTAATCTTAAGGCTTACCACCTCTCCATAACAACTACATTTACATAAGACATCTGAGTACTGACCTTGCTTCTGGAAAATACCTTTCCTTTTGCAAGTGAAAGAATAACTGAAAATATGAAGAATCAGTTTAAGATACAGCTTGGTGTCGAGATGAAATTATAGAAGAAAGTAAAAAGATCTTATATCTTACCTCTCCTCCATTTACATAATCCAAAACAAAGTAGAGTTTATCACGTGTTTGAAAGGAGTAATGCAATCCCTGAAATGTTTATCAAAAAGATAGTCAAATTATTACTCTTTTAAGGTAAATTTTAAATGTTTTGGTTATGTGTGATGTATAATGACTGAAACACTGCAACAGGAACTGGCAGGTTTGGAGTACACCTCCTGACTTAGAGAGCATCTACTCATCTGAGGCAAAAATAAACCTAGTTGGTCGGGTGTAAACAAGACAAAACCCTTTGAAACTCCAATTTATATAATATCACCTTTCACATCAGATGAAGGGTTACTTACCACTAAGAAAGGATGCTTAACATTCATCAACAAAACATTCCTTTCTGCCATGATATGCTTTGCCTAAAAAGGTTAAAAATACTATAAGTAAAAACAGAAATGAATGATGTATTGGTTTTTATACAACAAGAAGCAAAAGCTTCTGTCAGTTTGAGTTCCAAAGAAGCATCTAGGCCTTATAATTATCAGTGTTGTTTTCCATTTTCTGTAAATTAAAACTTCTACTATAAAATGCTCAGCAGCTATCTCATTTGCACACTACCCATGGTATGTTGCAGAGTCAAGCAATCTCCAAACTGTTGAGCGCTTGAGATATAATGAAACAAAAATAATTTGATTTTTTTATATTTAACTAGTTTAACCCTTCTCAGAGGTTATTAACCCATTGACTCCTACGTGTAACACGTGCCTACCCAAAAGTTAAAATTTTGGAGAAACCGGAAAAGTAAACACAATGCGCAGTAAAATATGACAAATCTTTTTTTCCCAAAAACAAGCTCACGTGAAAGAAGACCATTTAAATAACTTACTATCAACGAGGAAAGCAATAGATGCATATTAAGTTTTTACTCTAAAATCAAGATAAAAGATAAAAATCAGTAAATTTTTGCGCACGTGTGCAAAAAAAGTATGCGGATCGGATTTCAAAGTGAATATGCAAATTTATCAGTGTGTGGAGAGATCTCATGTTACATGGAAATTATAAATGAGGAGAAAGACAAAACTGACCAAGGAACGTTTCGGGAAGAAAGCTTTATTCAAAACAGTTCTTGATTTTCTGTTAGAACCGAAAAACGTACGAATTTCTTACGTGTGCGAAACCCACGAAGTAGAATTCATCATGCTTAGATCGATGTTTACTTGACTTCACGGCTAGAATATTGCGCAGCGTTGTGTTGAAAATACTGAAAGTTCTACGTTTTAACACAAAATCTTCTATTAAACAATACTTTTTGGACATCTCATTACTCAAACGTGATATTTACCGTGCCTTTGAATCTTCATAATGTCTCTAGGCCTCGCTTGAAGTCCGATAGTTTGGTTTTCGCTTTACGGCCCTAATTCGCATCGCTTTAGAGAATTGTAGTGTTGTCGACTCGAAAGCTTATTTTGTCGCCTTTAAGACCGTGATGTCCATTATTTTTCGAGCAGATTATTCTATAGCATTTTTCCTTTTCATTCTGTGTTCCAGAAGGTCTAAAGTGGTGGGAAAGGAACAGAAAATCCGACTTGAAAATATTGAAAGTCGGCCGCGCGTACGCCATTTCTTTGTAGTTGATCATTTCTTGTGAACGCATAAAATGACGCCTCTGTACTACCCCCTAAAGTTATCAAAATAACTGCGCAAAAAACGGATTCTGATTGGTTTATAGATCCTCTAACAACAGAGGAAGTTTGGAGACAAAATTCTGCTTAGTAGGGGAGATAGGGGGGAAAGCGTCTCTCGCGCAAGTCCCCCACGCGGCACGGGCGGTTACGGGCGGTTCAGGTGTCAATGGGTTAATATGTAACTTCTCCCTATAATATTCATACACTATCTAGAAAATAGGTAAGGAGAATACTCAAACTTATCAAGTAGAAGATCTAACACTAAATTCTTGTACCTTGGAAATGTATAGCAGCAAGAGGGGAGAATTAACAATCAGATCTTGGGAGTTATGGGATTAACCAAAAAAAAGAACATTCTAAGCAAAAAATTAATCAGTAAGTGATGGCTGATTGGGTACTGTGGAGATGAGAAAAGCCAGCTTCATCTAAAATGAACAGTTTGCATACAGTGCAAGAGTGACATATATCAGATCAGAATCAACCCATAAGCTGATGCTTTATTTCTGGATTGTTTGCTTAAAATGATTAGTTTCTATTTAATTCCACCCTTTACCATTTCAAAATAAAGCATTCACAAACCTCATTTCTTTTTCTAATGGCAGCTTTGTTTAAAACCTTAATGGCATAGAATTCATCTTCTTGTTTATTTTTGGCAAGGAAAACCTGAAATAAAATAACAAAACTTAAATTAGGAATATCAAACCTTTGACTACAAGTACACTCATTTGATTGAGTTTTTCAAGAGTTTTACAACAAAAAAAGCTTCTAGATAAAAATATTTTTGAGTTTTGTCAGGGATTTCAACCAAAAGCTTTGGGTTGAAATCCCTGACAAAAGCTGTTGGTTTACTTCCACTTGTGATACCTCTCTAACCACCATCTGTTTTGCCTATGAGCAAGCTCCTGTGACCAGGTTTCATGTTGGCTCTCACACAAGCAAGGTACGAGTGGGCAAAGGGTCTTGAAACAAGAGTCTTCCCCTGAGCTATTGACTTGCCTGATTAAGTCCCTTTTTCTGGGTGCAGCTGCCTCCAGTACCATCAGCAACCACTTACAGAGAAAGCTTTAAAACCCCAGAGTTTAAATTACTTAAAATGAGGTCAGAAAGAATAACTAGAACCAAGAGAAGACTTACTAACCTTTCCAAAACTCCCTTTTCCAATAACCTTAAGAAACAGGAAGTCACTTGGCTTTGCCCTGTTAAAAACAAATGATGAAAAAAATTGCATTTCTTGGGTGCATTGGTCAATTTTATATCCTTTTTAGCAGGATACAATTTAAATATTCAACAAGATATTTCAGCAGAAGTCAGATCTTCAAAGAACTTTGAAGAATGCAAAAGTCCTACTTACTTTTGATTATATGAGTCCCCAAGATCAATTCTGTTGAGATCCTTAGCCTTTGTTCCAAAAACAATTACATTTGACATCAATAATCATTTCATATTTGCAACCTAACTTTCATGTTTAAATAAACAAGCCTTGAATGTTCTACTGATAGCTACTGGACTAGGTAAGACTAATCTATCAGATAAAGTTTAGCCATTCAACTGAACTCCAAATCTCCAACAGGAGGAATTGGGCTGGCATCATCTTGTTATAATTATCTATAGGCACTTAAATGGGTGAAGATTTGGCTCCCAGTAATAAATGCATTTGCAGCTCAAGGAAAAGTGTTATTTTAAAAAAAAAACAGGATTCAAGTTATGGTTTGTAGTACTTAAACAATATGGTCATGAGTGTCTAATTGTTATTATGTTTTCCACCCCTAAGCTATCCTTTGATTTAACTTACTTTTAACTTCTACTCTAAAAAACTTTAAACACATCTAATGAGACAACTAAAAATATTGTTATATCATTCTGATCAAGGGAAAAAAGGAATGGGAACAAAAAGGACAAAAGGCAATGAGTACTTCAATTTATAATTTTGAAATGAAAAAAAAAAAAACTGGTAATTTGTTTTTCTTTTTGTACCAGATGAAAGCATTTTCACTAACTTTGTAAAATAATTTTTTTTCAGACTAGATAGGTGATTATATAAATTATGACACTTATGAGGTCTAAACTTTCATTTATTTAAAAAAACCATGAAGGGAAAAAGTATTTTCCATAACAATAATTCTAATGTATCACAATAAAATTACTTTTCCATTAAGAAAGTTCACTATACCAGTGAGTCATCTTCATCAGCTCCAAACTGCTCATTGTCATTGTTAACTTGGGCATTTTTTGGATTATCCAGTGATAAAAACAGACGAATGTCAGGACTAGAGAGAAATAAGCAATTAATAGTTGAAGCAATTTAAATTGGTGTCAGAGGTTTGTACTGTAAATTTGTATGAATGTCCAGAATCTAAAATTACCACCAGAAACATGGAATGTTGGTACAAGTCCATTTGGAGCTTGCTAGCATGCAGCTCTAAGTCATTACAATCAACCAAGTTATTGGATTCACTTAATTATCAAAACTTCAAAAGTTTTCTTAAATTAAAATTACTTACTCCCTATTTACCAACAATAATATTTATAACAAAAAGTAAAAGGAGCAAGAGTCTGAACTTACTGCTCAATGGCACTGGGATGGCTAATTATCTTGGTTGTAAACTCATTAAGCCCCTCTCTTCTCATTCTTATGAACTCTGACAAAGAAAAACATGAAACAAAACATTTCAGTAACTGATTGGTCACTTCAGAATATATTCTTTAAAAAAAACTGACTGATACACAGCTTTGGTTGATCTGTGATTCAACCCTGATTCTTTTTCAGTCTCACAAATTGTACAATCATACAGTTCTACAAAGCCTTAGCAATTCATGAGCCAAGTTCATCTGCATGCAAGAACAGCAACCAAAATAATAAATATAAATGATACAGTCTAATTCCTGTGATTTTCGGCCCTCAAGGCCTGTTTCTCATTTGCCTTAGCTTATATTGCTCATTATTTAAAAGGTTTTTCATCCAAAAATTATGCCTTGTTCCAGAGGACTTTTTGTGTCACCATGATACAATTATAAGTGTAGTGAGTTCTATTTATCATAGAGCCACATAGGTTGGAATATTCACAAAGCTATTAGCAGTTCTACAGACTCCACAAAGTCATTTTCCTGAGAAGTCCTAGGTAACATGATGATGTGGATAAAAATGCGACAGACTTCAGATAACCCCCTGAAAAATTGTCACACAAGCCAAGAGACCCATAACAGTGGACTTTGTTTCAGTTCACATAGCAAAGCAAACAAGAGTGTTGCTACTCCTCCTGAGAAGGATGTTCATCCAAAATTTAATTGGTACCAATTTATACCAGAGAGGGGCTAAAGGTGTTGTGCTTAGGAACACAACATTATGATACTACAAAGGCTCAAACTTAACCCCATGATGCAAAGGTTAATGCATGATATATTAGGTCTCTAATATACAGTGAATCATAAACCTTATGAACTCACTTTGAAACAGCATGAACCTGCATGACACACATTACTGTTTATGGTAGGGTGAAACCTTTATTTCTTTTAATTCCGAGTGAAAGCCACCATTATTTTGAAGTTATTTCGAAAATTTACCATTTTATCCAAGATTGGAACATATTCTAATTGACCATAATTTTTCATCACCTTTTCACCTGCTTTGTTCCATGGATTACACCTTATCCATCATTACTCACCTGGATCAAAGTTATTTCCTAGCCTTCGTTTTCCAGGTAACTTAATGTTTAGGTCAGGGAAAACTTTCTTTATCTGAAATTAAGAAAAATAGACACATTAAGCTTAAACAAAAAACCAAGGTTTGTAAGCTTTCATGTAATTCAAAAGGAATAAATGCACACAACCTGACATGTACAAAAGTGATAGCATTCTATTACTGATACTGACTTTGAAAACAGTAATTGTTGGGTGGTGTGGCAATTGTGCATTTAATTCCTCCTTAATAAAGTGGATGGAAATATGACCCAAATGAAAACAACTGTGTGGAAGGCTAATGTTGTGAGGGTTAAAAGATAGATTATGTAATCAGCTAAGGATACAGTAGACCAGTGCAGGTATCCATCCCCAAAAAGGCTATTGACACACAGTTTGAAGCATAACCACTAAAAACTATATATCAATGAAAAGGTTATGAAATGCACTATTTGCCAAAAATATAAACTAACTGTAAACTGAATGGGGCATGACAATTCAAAGTAGAAAAAACTTAATGGTTGCTGATCAAGTGCAACAATGAATTTTGCCTAAACCACGAGCCTCTATCCATTATGGTAAGATTCCTATACCATTCTGTACTGAATTCCTTTATTTTTTATGCCGATAGCCAAGCTTCTTTTTAACTTTCACCTCTGGATTCTTCTTCTTTTTATCTTTCTCAATTCACCAGCTAGTTTTAAACACAGACAGATGGAAAAGATCTACACATGTAACCCAAATCAGGATACATTGACACAATTGGAGTGTAAGGATCAGGATGTTTCACATCAAAAATCCTTCAGTCATTTATGTTGCCTATTCACACATTGGCAGGAATTCAATTAAAAAATATGGTTTTGTAAATAACTTGCACAAGTTCCAATATTTTATCAAATTATTACTTGGAAATTATAGTCAAAAATAATTATAATGCTTAGTTTGACATTAAAAAAATTGGCCCATGGAGGTCTACTGTATCCATAACTCCAAAGATCTAACACCACCTTCAAGCGGGTTTACACTTCCTAATAAATTACTTGAAATGAGCACAGCTGCCCATAATTCTCTCATGTGTAAGTTAGGCTAAATTGCCTTTGACTTTGTAAATAACTTTGTGATAAGCAAGGCTAATTTTGAAGAACACCACATCCCTTGCCACTCAAATTTCTCCAGGATTCCTACACTACTCCTGTAAAAGACTATAACATATATCACCTTTTCATATAAGTTGTAAAACTCATTATATCTTCTGAAGATGAAATAGCTTCGTCCATCAGGAAGCTTCACTAACACTTTATACACCTTAGAAGATAGAAGGATATGTTTCGAAAAAAAAAAACATTGCATTGAACAACATATTGCTATCTACTGCTGGAATAAAATCCCTTCATTATATTCAGTAAAATATCAATATTTGTACACAATTTGAAACAAGTTGAGTGGTGTTCTAGAGCGACAAGCATTAGCTGAAAGGGCATATTTCGAGAATATATCTGCTTGGACCTGTCATTTGATGTTTAAGGAATTATTGAAAGTCTTTTTCAATTGTACAGAAAGAAGAGAGCTTTGTCCAAAGGTTTAACCTCCACCATGATTGCTGTCTTCAAGCCCCCTCCCACACCCACCAAAGTGATGTTAATAACCCCTTCACCTTTCCACTACATTTTGACACAAAACATCCCTGTCCCTCTCCCTTCACAACTTGTGATCACTAAAATTTTCCATCTGTCTGAAAAGTAGACTTGGTTAAATGCCAAGACCATCGTCTGTAAGAGGAAAAGTGAAACAGGAACAAAGATAAAATTGAAAACGGAACATACTTCATATAAGAACACACTTGTTTTCGACTGTTTCAACCTCGCCAAGTGATAATGAACCATAATTTAACTAATTCAGACATATCAGTGAACAAAATAACCATCAAGTCTCATCATTTTTCTCATGGATCTCATCCTGATCGGAATTTTTTTTTGTCATTATGCCGTGTTATATATGCGTTCGAGAACTTAATTGAAGTACGCCCAACATGTTGTTGAGTAGATCAAAAGTAGTTAGCTTCTTTTATTGGAGGCTAAACTTGAAACAGTTGGGAAAAACGTGAGGCCGACGAAAATTTTGTACTGACATAACCATTAACGATTCCATCCTTAATTGAAAATAGTTTGAACACAACAGGATTATCGTGCTTTTTGGCTGTAAGCTGACAGATCGAATTCCCGTAAAAAACAAACTCGTCAAGAGCGACAAATGAAAGGGAGCTAGCAAGAAAAAAATATTGGGAAATTAAACCTACCGTAAAACGTTTGGACTTATCAGAACTCAGTGTCTCAGAGTCTGGCACAGACACTCCAATCTGTTGGGACATGTTTCATTAGCTGAACTGGGAAAAATTTTCAAAGGCAAGCTCTTGGTTGTAGTCCTTTGCGCGTGGCAAAGAAAACAGACGGCGTACTCCCTCGAGAAAATTTTGTTGTTCCCCAAGTGCGTTCCAGTAACTACACGAACGACAATGAAGTTTTAAACAACTTAACATCCATCTGCAGTTGTGTATAGAGCGAAAACATCCGTTTGTCGAACACAAACACCTTATGGCCCAAATCCTGTAAACAACTGCTTATCCGGCCTGGATGTGAATAAAAAGTTTCTCGGCTACAACTTGGAAAGACTGGTAACCATAGCTGTAAATGAAGGATAGAAGGGGGAGGGGAGGGTAGTGTGGAGTTCCGAAGATAGGTAGAAGACCTCCAAGCACCCGCAAAGCTTGTCTCAGGAGCAGCTGCCGAACGTTTTTAGGAAATCGTAGAAATATACGACGAAATAGCCGTTGCTTGTGTAACAACTAAAATATCATTTTTACAAGCAATTTCTGTGCCGATATCGGTTTATGTGGGCCCTGATATCTTTAATGGAGAAATTAGAGGCCGCCAGAAATGTTTTCAGAAACTTGCACTTTGTAACAGTCGAAGTCTTGATTCATGTGGTTTTCTAAAATAGATAGTAAAACTGACTGTTTTGGAGGGCATTTCTGAATCTTAAATTGACAATACGTACTGCGTTATTCAACTTGAGTAATGTATTCCAGTTATTCTGTCTTTCAGTTTTCACGTACGTAGCATTTTATTGGAAGTAAAAGAAAGGAATTTAATGTTACGTGAAGGCTAAAAAAAGACAAAAAATGACGTCACGATGAGTGGGTTGGCAGCGGTTTTCAAAGTGTACATCAAAGATACTTAGACCATACATTACACGTACACTTTGTTTGACACACGTGCAATTTGAAATTCGCAAATCATATTTCTACATTTATATTTTCAGTAGAGTACGGACTAGAGCACATCCTTCGAGTGATCAACAACTTCGTGCTGTGTTGGAAACTGTGCGATACGTTAATTACTCTTAATTTGATTGACATTTATGAGCGATTTCGTTTATCTATACATAACCAAACAAGTACGTATGCGGCACGTGTTATATCGCCCCAAATATGGCACTGTTCGACGTTGCTTACAACGGGGCCTGCAACGGGACGGTGTGTGTTTCTTTCGAATAAGGCGAGAGTTGTGAGTGGGAGTTAACCGAAGCGCGGTGGTAAAATCGTCAAATCAAGTGAATAAATCGTGAGTTAATAAGGAAGCGTGGTACAGCTCTTTCACGTTTTGGACAGCTGGTCTCCTCGATGACAATTGCATATTATCAATTTCTAGTAAGCTGTTAAACTCCATGGCAAGTGTAACCAAAAGATTAGTCCAGATATAAAAGCAAGAATAGAGTTTTCTCAGCCAATATCCAATTCTACGGAAAACAATAGACAGACCACGAAGCTCCAGGGAATAAAACCCCTCAACACTGTGGTTAATTACAAATGGCCTCCAATTGAGGTCCATCCACTATTCAACGCTATATTGATCATCAATTACCTCGTTAATACTCATTTGCAGAAAAATTCTTTAGGTCCATCATTAAAAACATAGGCATGCGTAGCATGCAAGAGTTACTTTTTGGCTGGGCGGGTTGAGATGGGGCTTCACTTTGTGTACCTGATGTTTCATTTTTGTGACAGAAAGAGAGCATAACATTCAAACGGATGAAAATATCGCATTACTTCATCTTAAGCGTAAGAAAACCCTTATTTATCTGAACTCACTCAATTACTTTATAGTCTATTGTCTCTATTGTCGAAATACTTCCAAGCAAAAATGTAATGCCTCGGTGCTATACTTACTAATGCAGCGGTTGTTTGGTCTCGTCACACAACGCCATCTATTCCCCGTTGGAGAGAAAGCGCGTTGCGTGATGAGACCAAACAACGGTTGCGAAAGAGACTACGCTTACTGCCGTTCCTCTAACAGGAAGAAAATCAAAATTATTTGTCTACAGTTTGTGGCCTGAATAATATAATTCCACGTAATTTTACTACGAAAAGCAAACTGAAACTCTGTTGTATCTCCAATAGACCCTAACGAAAGATATATTGCGATCTCGAATAAGTGAAGATACATTTAATAAGAGAAAAGGATAATATTTCCGAGGGCTCCTTGATTAGTTGTAGTCTACCTGGACTTTGCCCTCTGTGTGTGAAATACGCAATTAAATACATACCCATATGCAGCAATCTGATTGGTGCGAGACGCAAACCCAAATGCGGCGATCTGATAGGTGCAACGAGCAACGTACCACTAAAAAAATATTAACTCAAAAAGGAAGACGCCACGTTACAATTTGTGCATCTAGAAAAACCGAGACTTAAAATGTTCGAAGCTTTCCTTCGTAATCCGCCCTTAATCCTATTCATCCTAACGCATCTTTGTTGTTTAATTGATTATTTTCATCTGTTTGGTATTTGTCATCCACTGAATATCATTTTGGGCTTCCCTTATATTTAGCAGCGTGGTTTAAAAAAAACCACATTGTAAAAGTAATTAAAAATCTGGCGACTTCTCTTCATGTTTCCAGGAAGTACAAAAAAAAGGAACATTTGAATAAAGATCAACGTTAATTTTATTTGTTTCGTGTGCTTCAGAGAGGTCACTTCGTTTGAATTGAATTAAAATACATACGCTGCATATGTAACTATAACCCTCTTCAAAACGATGCAATAACAATCACCAAGATTTGAGCGCCGACAAATGGTTAGTCATCGAGTTCAAAGATCAAATTGTTGGCCATCCCAAAAGCTTCTACTCCGGCTTGGTTACTTACATTATCATCTTTAGATTGTATATCATCCGCATTAGGTCCCTTATCTCCATTTTCGGAAGAAGTCCCTGTCCCCCGGGATTGATCATCAAACGCGTCCCATCCTGTCCCGATATCTACGGGTGACGTCCCATTGCTAAATTCAGACCCACTTGATTCACTTTCAAATGAATGTTTTCGTGCTTCAGCTTTCAATCTTGCCTCTAATTTCCTTTTCTTTTTATCTTTCTTGTTGCTAAATACACGAACATTAGGGTTGAGATTAAATCGTACATTTTTCTTGCTTGGGGAGTCGGGTACTCCGTTCCACTCATTCTCGTCACCTTGTGAATCATCGGTGGACGTACTTGAAGTCCTTCTCAAAATCGATCTCCTGCTTTTTACTGCGTTGCTTATAACATCAATTGGCACAAAGCTGTCGCTCTTTTCCGCGCTCGCTTCTTCGCTCTCAGGGTTCTCTGAGTCCGACATCACGGTCTCTCCATTCCCTTCGTCATTTAATTTTGTTATCGGTGGGCTATCGTCTAGTTGGGTTCTTTCAAGATCTTTCACAACCTCAGTCACTTTAATTTCCTCGTAAGAACTGATGCTGTCTCCCATTCGCCTTTTGTCTAGTTTCTCGTCCTTAGCGTTAATGTGAGATTCAGAGAATTCTTCGTTTTCATGGCTGTTTCCTAGATCAGTTCTCTCTATCCCAAGGCTGAGGCAGTCATCGGTAAGAGAAGAAACTTTCGCATGTGCTTCACCATTAGGAGCAGCGATGGACTACAACGGACAGGAAAATGGAAAATGAAACAGTAAATAACACTGAACAGAGTAAACACTGAGGCAGCACAGGTTGATGGGCCTGCAGATCCCACGTGTTAAAGCTGAAGGTGGTACATTGTGTTAGTTCACAGAGGGGAAGTGGGAGTTTTTGTACCTGTAGCATTTACTTTTCCACACCGTCTAGCCAGTAAAACTACAGACAAAATAGCTACAGTCACTTTCAACTCTTTTAAGCTGGTTGAGCTTTAAGAAGCTATGCATCGCATTTCTTTGAAATAAAAAACGTCTCATGAAGATTCAGTTATAACTGATAGTATGAAAATGCTTAAGTCATAACAGTAAGTACATTGACTCGCGACTTGCTTTAGTAGAAATTACTTGAAATCCCTTGCTGTTTCCCCGTCACCTTTCATTTTTTCAAATGACGTACAAATTTTGTCCCTGACAAGTGTTTCCTTAACAAGTCTCCCTGTTCAAAACATGGTATGTCAGTGTTTGAATAACAGGATTTAATGTTTTTGGTCCAGACTCCCAAGGTAAACTTGTCATAGAAAAACCTGTCGTGCAAACAAATCACATACCCACGGATCCTGCTCGGCAATGTCATCCATCATCACATCAACCATTTTTTCAGAAACAAGGAACTGAGTCTACAAAATAAAGGACATCCACCACTTATGGGACCATGTGATAATTAAAAGCCAATTAGTACAGGAACAAATGGGAGATTTAGTGGATCAACAATAGTGTTCTCGAGTAAGACACTGACCGTGTCTCTATTCACCAAGGAAAACAAGTGGACACCAAGAAAGCTGTCAGGGAAATCTCGTGAAATGCGTAAGGGAAGGGGGAAAGGGGAGGGGGGGGGGTTTTCCTCGCCATAGACCAACATACCATATGCGGAAGTGGCTGGTTAGTATTATGCTTTATAAACCAGCATAACTTATAACTCTTATAGGCCACTGGGCTTGTAAGATTGCACCCTCACTGCACCACTCCGATATCCCAGATGTGGCACTTACACCTTCATTAACAGTTATTAATATGTTGATGAAGAATACCATCCAAAATGCACAAAACTAATTGTCACTAAGTTGAATCACCTAGAAACTAGCATTTGTCAGCACACAGTGAGGAAGGTAATTTAAAAGACACCATCAGATCAAGCATTAAAATTAACTGGCAAGGTGAAAGCCACACCCACTTGTACCAAAATGTACCTAAACACATTTAACAAAACAGTGGACTACACTATCAATAAGATTAATGACACACCAATCCACACTAGAAAAACAAACAAACGGAAAAGTATAAACAAAAACGAAAGTTAAGATATCAAAAGACAAAGGCTAGTGACCTATGAGCTCATGGAGTGTTCTGCAATTGGTTATCAAACCCAAAACAAAAATAAATCCGATGAAATCAGTTAATATGCTCACCTTTAAATTTTCTTCTCCTGAACCTGCCTCAAAACTATCCCACAGCCCCTTGCAGGATTCCTGTTTGTAAAGGTTCAGAACAAGGTTTCCCTCACTGACGTCAATGTTACTGAGATCTGCATCAAGGTTATGATCATCTGGGAACTGCAGATACAAGGCATAATCCGGTGCAGGCAGCTCTCCTGGGTAAGACTTTCCAGATGGGAAACTTATGTATGCCTAAACAAGGTAAAGGTGTTGAATCAAGTACATCAATAAATCAACAAAGTGAAAAAGTTTAAGTTGTCACATTCCTAGTGATACAAACAGATGTTATCCTATTTCAGAGACTTCATTAGGAATCAGAAATTAAAAATCAGAAATCAGATAGTTCTCCAGCTGATATGCAGAATTCTCCAGCTTAAACACAGAATTCTTTAACTAAATTTTGATGGCTTCAGCTATTATGTATTCAAACATGAAGAATATTTACCTGTCACTACACACTATTTTCCAGACACTACATTCCTCAATGAAAACCTGTATATTTCTGATATACAAAGTTACCATGGATAACCAGTCCCTTTAATGAGCTGCAAGATTATTTAGGTGCTTTGACCAGACATCAGCATTTGCAGTAAGACAAACTTTATCAATATGTTTCTGAATCACACTAATGAATCAAAATAAAATTCCCTATTTCCTGACCTTCCAAAATGTTTAACCTGACCTAGTGAAACAATATTAAAGGTATGCTGAAACTTCAACTATTCTTTCTTTCTCATACTTGACAAAATCAATCCCTTTGAGAGCACGTTAGTGAATTCAAGGCAATATATGCCATGGCTGATTATCACTTTTTTCCAGGCTGCCTGGTTTCAACTCATAAACAACAGATAGTTGAGTTTTACAGATCATATGGAACTAACAGGGATATTTGCCTACCTTATTCTTTTTGAATCCCAATGAAACTGAGTCAAGTGCAATATTTGGGACATCAATAATAACTGTGATTACATCATCACACTGGTGGTATCTGTAGGGTGGGGTGGTAAAGAAACAAGGAGAGGAGAACTCTAAAAAAAAAAAAAAAAAAAAATTGTCATTGTTCTTGCATATCATAGTTTCAAATTTGATCAAAGGATGGTTGATAGGTTATCAGAGCATTTTATTTTATCATTTTATTTATTGAGGGGAGGTGTGTCTCTTGTAAGTACAACTGAATAGAAAAGTCCAAACAGAGAGGTTCATAAAAATTTCAACTAAAATCTTCCTCTCCCTTTCACAAGCAGAGCATAAAACATTTCTCAAATGAAAATGACCTCAACAATTCCTTATCTTGACTTCTACAGGCAATATTCCTTCTTGCAATAACCCCACAAAGTCGGGGCCAAAAGTCTGGACAAAATTATTTATTAAGAAGGTGTTTAATATAACACTCAATTATGTAAATTGATTTTAAAAAAATGCATAATACATGTTGTTGGAAGTGAGACTTAGGAATCCCATGTTACAGTTACGATGGGTCTTTAATTGAGAAAAGACAAACCTGAGGACGAACTTGGCAGCTTAAACCGAATGTCTGTTTCATCTTCCAAGTCACAGACGTCAAATGCTTCATTCTCTTCAGTACCCTTATCAAGCAAAGTTCTTATATTATCCTTTAAAGTTTGCTCCACAGATTCACGTTTGGGCTGTTGAAGTTCTCCAGATGAAAGTTCTTCATCTTGGTTGCTTGTTTGGGGTGAATTTGGTCGTTCCTCATTTCTACATTGCTCATCTTCTACTTGGTCACCTGCAACAATTCCCACATCCTGAAGGAAACCAAATAAAATTAGGGGTGGGCAATGCTAAACCCTGTGCAGTTTTTCGCATTTTCTCTGACATTCTGTTGTCTTGCTCATTACCAGAGCAAGAGGTAAATGGGGACTGGGGGGAAAAATTTCCAATTCATTTTTAAGTTCAATCAAAGTGAATTTCTGTCACAAATGTTCTTCAGTGTTTTGTTAAAATATTCTCTTACCTCATATTGATTGAGTGTTTTATCAGGGTTTCTATTCATGATAAAAGTGAGGCAGAAGGCTAAGTGCTATGACTGTTTTCAAGTTTTTAGAAATTCATGAACAATAAACCCACTAACAAAACAAAAATTCATGACTGTATTTATCAGGTTTTTGCTTCCTTTGTTTCATTAACATAATTTATGCACATATTTCCAGTCAGTTTCAAGAAAGGTTGGTGTCTTTTTTCACTAGAGGCATCAGTTTGCATGGACCTTCTCAGTTGCAATTTTGATGAATGGAAGAAGCAGCTATGGAAAAGTCTTCCAAGTTTCAAATACCAGGAAGTTGCCTGGAGAAGTTTTTTTTTTGGTCAAAAATTCAATGCCAAAAAGTACACAGTACAAACTTAAGATAGGTGGGCTGTTAATGTTTTCCAAAATTTGTTAGCCTCATGCAAGAGAAAATGCTCCTTACTCAAGCAGGGGAGTATGTTCAAAGGTTATGATTTTCCCTGTGTTTGGATATCCAAATACACTTGCTCACCTGTTTTTTACCAGGGTATCAAGAGGCATCCATGTGACTCAAATGTAGATACACAAGTGGCTAATTAACTCATACATAATTAACAAATTTAATAATTAAATATTAAAATTAGAAAGGTGGTCAGTCAGGGACCATTCCTTGGGTGCACATATTTTCTGATTTCAGTGAGGGTGTTGTACAATTTCCTCACTAGGCCCAGGATTGACCAGTATGTAGATCCTCCTTAATATTCTATTGCACTGCTGAACAGATAAATAACCATACCCACCATTTGAGGAATATCCGTAGCTGGTAATACAGGTAAAGTAACAGTCAGCTGTCTCTTGCTTATGTCAAATTTAGCTGATCCATTTTCTTCATCTATTGGATAAGGAAGTGCTATGTGCTTCATATTAAGGCAAAATTCATTTTTCTTGCACTGTAACATGAATGTGATTGGTTAAGTTGACTGGTTTCAATCCCTTATTACAGGAAGAGTTTATCTTTGCTTCCAGTTGCATAAGATGCTTGTCTATTGCAAGTAACCTCCCAACAATTTATCAAGCATCCCGACACTTTGCATGAACCCATGTAAACAACTAGGTGGAAAGAGACATGGTGAGAGAAAAGGGTCCCACTTAAAAAACACAATGAATGGTCACGGTTATGAACCCAAACACTCTCCACTAAGTCTTGATGAACTACTCTTGAGGCCTGTGTTTCTTATTTGTGCAGATGAATCCCCCAGTGAATGTATTTGCTCAACTAATAATGTCTATTTCACTCCACATAATCTTTAAATTGTACAAGGACTGAGGCAGTAGCTCTTTGATAAATAATAAGGATATGTCTAAATTGTAACAAGGCTTCTCACAACCCAACACCAGCTGTTTCTCAAGAATATCCAACTCCAAAGGTGCAGCAGACTCCTGCGGATCACAAAAAGGGGGTTTATATGTGGCAGTATGGAATAGTTTTTCCCACTTATGAAATATAAGATATATATACAGTCATGTGAGAGTTAAGGGTTCAATCCAGTAAACAAAACAGCACATGTAACTTACCAACAATGGCAAGTCAATGTAGACAACAAGTTCTTTAGGTCTTGTAGTAGGATTAGAATCCCTGCATTCAAATTATGACAATGACTTATAAGGAAAGAAGATTTTAATGCTACTGATCTCTTCCACAAACTACACAAGAATTTGACTTTTTCAGCCCAGGTGGCTAAATGAGGAATAATTAGAGGATAGTGGTAGAAGTATATGCAGCCCACAATGTATTTTTCAACTGCAAGTTCCAGGTGATGGTATTCTTTGAAGTAGAGGGGACAGGAGGGCACGAGCCCTAAGAGAACAGGGGGCAGGAAGAGGGAGCAGAAATTAAAAAGACACTTGTTTGTTGTTTATTGAGGCTACTGCCTCCTATAAGAAGCAAAGCCACATATGTGGTCAGGATGAGTGGGTGTGGGAATGAGTGTAACAATCGAATTCCAATCTTGACCAAATTTTCACCCTATGTTTCCCAGTACTACTGATCATTTTTTTTCGGAGTATTTTCATAATTTGACATTCACACTTGATACACAGTCGAGTTCTCTCCTTTTGTGATTTCTGGCTTATAGCCACAAGCACATTATATTTTTAGTTCTTGCCCTGACACTACAGAAGATGGTGGAAGACGATAACCGTCTCACAATCATTTCAGGTTTGCATGTAATTAGAAGCAATAGGTGTGATTGGCGCATCATGATCAGAGCTCAAAAATATTAGTGATTTAACAATTTATTGGGGGTGTTACAATAACAGTGTAATTTGTCATTCCATTTGTCTATGCATACAAGCATTTCATGCAGTGAGGGCCACTAAGTTGGTTGGATGTGATCTATTATTACTGACCATAATAGTGGCACAATCAAAATGACAATTTAAGATTTGAGAATATCATAATTCTGTGCAATGGATATGCAATTGGTGAAACTGGTGAAAATTAGTAAAAAGTACTGAACTCTTAAGGTTGTGTTTTGCTTTCAGGTATGCTTTCTAAATGGCATAATCCCAGTAAAAAGGGATTCTGAAATGCAAGTAAATACACATTTGAAACTGCAATAGCTATTAGATTACACAATGGGCTGCAACTTTCTTCTCTATAGTGAGATGCTAGAATTGATAGTCTAACTCTGATAACCAGGTCAGTGACAACTAGCCTGTAATAATGTTCATCTTAAGAAAATTACCTCCCCTCCCTGCAATGCCAGAGAATGATCATGAATGATAAGTTTTGGCACTGTTTGCCAAAAACCCAGTTTTCTGATCCTTTTTATTTACCTGAAGGCAGAAGTAATACAATGAAGGGCAGGAGCGGGGAGGCAGAGGGGCACAAATGTACAGGGGACAGGAGAACATGGCACAGGAAGTGGGAGGCTGTGACCCCTGTGTGCCCCCCACTTTGAAATTCCGGTGCAAATTTTGCAACTGACACTTAAACTATGCAATTTTATAGCTTGATTTCAAATAAAAAAGTTGCAAATCAGTTTTAAAAAATGGTGGTATGGCTTTTTTTGGTATTCCACTGGCTATTATAAAAATTAATACTGATCATAGTAGCACCTTGCATTTGTGAAGTTCTGAAGATCAATAAGCCCTCGATGCACAATTCTAAACTCTGGTACACTGGGCTCATCCGTCTTCTTTCTATGTCTATGCCCATCCTTGACTGTTGGTTTTTTCTCCTTGGTCACAACTGTTGGTTCATCACCATAGGGATATGGAAATTTTGCATCACCAATCATCATCTCAGCTGAATCTTCGGGCACCTATACAGAGGAATATTGACAAAAATTTATTTTGCATACTACCCCATGTTAATATGATGACAATATTTCCTGGGTAATGGTATCTTTATAGTATATTATTGACTACCGTATCCTTATGTAATGGTCACGATGTTTTTTCTCTGAGAAACGGAAGAGAAAAGTTTGATATAGTCAAGTCTTATTTGGATATACAAGTTAGCCATTTGAACAGCCATGATTGTGCTGACATTAAATTTATGACTAAAATTGGTAATAATGTAGTATACCTCACTTGTCTTTGTTCTTATAACTGTAGACTGTTTAACTCCCTTGAACTTCATCTTTGGGAATTTAAGGTCTAAAAGATATTAAGTTTAGATTTTGTAAAAATTTTTATTTGGCTACTACACCCTTGCATGTAAATAGCTCAACCTGAAGACAAAATAAATGCGCTTTGTTTCTGAGGAAACAAAACAGTGACTATAAAAATAATATTTAAATTAATAATAAGAAGAATAATTAGTAAGAACCAGTTGCAACATTATCAGTGTGTTTTTAAATGTACTCACTTTTCTTGTCCAGTCTTGCTCTAAACTCTCTCAGAATTCCATCTAAAGCAGTGTCAATCATCAACTGTTTAAATCTCTTGTCCTAATTAATACATAAAATCATAATTAACTCCTTTACATCTAACTCTATTAGATCATCACAGAAAGTGACCTTTTCTCTTGACAAACTCCTTCCACTTTTGTCACAGGCCCTATCAAGATAGCAAACATCTTGGCACTGTCTCTTATCATTAGAAATTTTATACAGAATCAATTTGGGTTTTTCTCAAGTAGCTTCATGTGTTTATGTAAAATTACAAGTATTACTTTGGACATTCATTGCTTCTTAGGAGTGAGTGATCATGCAATATGTTCTTCAAGGGTCTTATCTAAGCATAGAATATTTTATGAGCTACAGTACTAGCAGATTGTAGAAATAAATTCATATCTAATGAAGGATAGCATGGGATGTTTGTCATCTTCATCTGTGATCTGGCAATCTTTGATCACTGAAACATTGACATAAAAAATTGTTTGATATCTTAAGGAGCTCAATCACACCTCTTGACCTTTCTTGTAAGTGTCTGGATGGAATATGGCATCATACACAGTACAGGGCTTGCCAGCTACATGTAACAAATTACATACAAGGACTTGAATCAAAAGAAATTCATCTGCACAGACAACAACACCAAGTGTTGTTCAATTATTTGCCAAGATATAGTTTCAAATGGCTAAAAGCCTGAGACCTTTGCTGAAGATTAGGCAACTAGCTTGATAAAACACAATAAATAATGGAGAACTGTAGCTGCTTCAATCCTCTCTATGCACATGAAAATACAATAAAATGTTGACTGACCAATTTTTTCAACTTCTCCTTTAAATTCGGGTTATTTTTTATATGAAGCAGAAGCAATGGTCACCAAATGAACAATAACAGATCTGAGATTGAACATCAACCTTAACCCTTTAACTCCCACAAGTGATTAACATATAACTTCTCCTCATTATATCCATACATTCTATAGCAAACAGGTAATAAGAATACTCAAATTTATCAGATAGAAGTTGTTAATTTAATCTAACACCCTATTCTCACAACTTATTAACAATGAAATGTATAGTAGCTTGAACAGAGAATTTACATTCAGATCTTGGGAGTTAAAGGGTCAATACACTTGTATTCTCTAGAGATAAGCTCAAGTACAAAAGACATCACTTTTCAGGGCTTAATGGAAACATTCTTCCACACCATACCTCTATCAACATCCTCTCTGGGTTGTGATAAGCTGTAAGGAATATTCCACTGATAGCCAGCTCTCCTACATTTGAAAATAGTTAAGAATGGCATCAGTTGGAGATGTGCACCAAAGATTACAAAGTATGAATTACAAAAGGTCTCTCTAACAAAACAGAAAAAAAAATATTTGAAAACTCAAAAGTTTACACCACTATTTGTGTCAGTTCTATGACAATCAAAGGCCTTGTTATTAATCACACGGCTTACAGAAGATGGGTGAAGGTGACACTGATATTTAAATGCAAAAGATGGAATACCAAACAGAATGTACAGGCTTGAAGAGATGTAGAGAATACAAAATAAAATGAATCCAACCTCTGCACATAATGAACAAGTTTTACACACTGTTAGTAAGTAACTTTGATAAGAAAACTCTGTTAAAAGGACAAAAATTTTGATCTTGACTCAAACAAAAATTCTCTGAGTGAACAAGTCCATTCCAGGAGACACTTAGCACAGACTCCTTACATGTCTCCCATTTGAGGTTCAAGTGTAATCCACTTGGATGTCAATGGACACAACTCAACAAGTTTCTGACTTAGAAATAACTGTAATATGCAAACCACTTACTTCTTTCCATTCTCCTCTCTTTCAGTATATTGTGAAGATGCCTCCCCAATATGTTGATTCAAGGAAATGTTGACAAATACTTTGATACCACTCCCAAGATCTGTTGTTTTTACAACATAACCATCCTTTAAACAAAATGCAAGAATGAAATCTAAACACATGATAAAGTTATCACACCACATATTTGCTGACCTGAGGTACTTTTTAACCTGATGGCTTAAAAGTGACCCTTGTAATAGTTTTCAATGTATACACACCACTATACCAAATTCAAACCTATAATGATCCCTAGATTTCCACTTCAGTCTTAGTTGTGATATATAAACAAGATAGTAGGAAGAATAACATCAATAGCACTACAACTCCAAGTTTTTTTAATCAAAGTTGCAAATACCTTCAAAATCCCAGCAAAGTCTTATAAAAATCCTTTAGATCCCAACAAAACCTAAGGATCTGCTTTTTTAACCTTTTACAGATCATAAAAATGCCCCTTCAGGATTTTTAAAAGGTAAATTGAAAATAATTTAAGAAAATATATGACATTTGTTAGAAACATATTTCAACAGTTCTTCTGTCATCTTCAGTTCTGATTTATACAAAGTACAAAATTAATTTAAAGTGTATAATAAAATGTTCATTGGACAAAACAAACAATAGAGACATTTAATAATGTATGCAATTATGACAAAAGTTTTAAATTAACATGATAAAGTTTATTATTAACTGTAGGTTGCTCCCATTGAATGTGAATAGCTTCTTTGATTTTAAGAAGTATGAGCTAAGATGTTATTGAACACTCATCTGAACATAGAATGCGACATTGTGCGAAAATATGATACCATGCCCAAAATAGGAATCTTTTTTCTAGTTTTTCTGCTTAGTATGGGTGATTAAGGTACTATTAAAATTAAGCTGATTCGACCAGACTTATTTATTTTGCTTTTTTAATCCTTGTGCTGTTCTTGCCCATTAGCAGCCTGAAAACTTTATCTTTCTTTTATCTGTTTATCTACATCTGTGCTAAGAATTATTAATTAATGAAATAATCGGTTAAGAAAAAGATAAGTTGATAACATGAGTCATCCGTACCGAGTGCTGTGGTACTAACGTACTAGCGCACTAAACAAATGAAGAACAAGTAATGAGTCGTCCGTACTAAAGTAATAACGTACTAACACACCAAATAAATGAACAAGCTATGAGTCAACTGTACCCAGTACTACAGTACTAAGGTACTAGCGCCCTAAAAAAATAAAGAACAAGCCATCATGAGTTGTCTGTACTGAGCACTACAGTACTCACGCACTAGTAAAATCAAATAAAATGAAGGACCAGCTGTGATGAGTTGTCTGTACCAAGTACTAAGGTACTAACATACTAGCGCACCAAACAAATGGAGAACAAGCCGTGATGAGTTGTCACTACCGAGTACTAAGGTACTAACATACTAGCGCACTAAACAAATGAAGAACAAGCCATCATGAGTTGTCAGTACCGAGTATTACGGTTCTAACCTACTAGCGCACTAAACAAATGAAGAACAAGCCGTGATGAGTTGTCAGTACCGAGTACAAAAGTACTATGGTACTAGCGAACTAGCGCACTAAACGAATGAAGAACAAGCCGTGATGAGTTGTCGGTACCGAGCACTAAAGTACTATGGTACTAACGAACTAGCGCACTAAACGAATGAAGAACAAGCCGTGATGAGTTAAACGAACCGAGTACTAAAGTACTATCATACTACCGCCCTAAACAAATAAAGAACAAGCCGTCATGAGTTGTCTGTACTGAGTACTACGGTACTAACGCACTAGTAAAACCAAAAAAATGAAGGACAAGCTGTGATGAGTTGTCCGTACCGAGTACTACGGTACTATCGTACTAGCGCACTAAACAAATGAAGAAGAAGCCGTCATGAGTTGTCCGTACCGAGTACTACAGTACTAACGTACTAGTGCACTAAACAAATGAGGAACAAGCCGTCACGAGTTGTCTGTACCAAGTACTATGGTACTAACTTACTAGCGCACCAAACAAATGGAGAACAAGCCGTGATGAGTTGTCACTACCGAGTACTAAGGTACTAACGTACTAGCACACTACACAGATGGAGAACAAGCCGTCATGCGTTGTCAGTACTGAGAACTACGGTACTAACCTAATAGCACACTAAACAAATGAAGAACAAGCTGTGATGAGTTGTCAGTACAGAGTACTGAAGTACTATGGTACTAACGAACTAGCGCACTAAACGAATGAAGAACAAGCCGAGATGAGTGAACCGAACCGAGTACTAAAGTACTAACGTACTACCGCCCTAAACAAATAAAGAACAAGCCGTCATGAGTTGTCTGTACTGAATACTAAAGTACTAACGCACTAGTAAAACCAAACAAATGAAGGATAAGCTGTGATGAGTTGTCCGTACCGAGTACTACGGTACTATCGTACTAGCGCACTAAACAAATGAAGAACAAGCCGTCATGAGTTGTCGATACCGAGTACTACAGTACTAACGTACTAGCGCACTGAACAAATGGAGAACAAGCCGTGATGAGTTGTTCGTACCGAGTACTACGGTCCTAGCGTCCTAGTGCATTAAACAAATGGAGAACAAGCCGTCATGAGTTGTCGGTACCGAGTATTAAGGTACTAACGTACTGGCGCATTAAACAAATGAAGAACAAGCCGTGATGAGTTGTTCGTACCGAGTACTACGGTCCTAGCGTCCTAGTGCATTAAACAAATGGAGAACAAGCCGTCATGAGTTGTCGGTACCGAGTACTAAGGTACTAACGTACTGGCGCATTAAACAAATGAAGAACAAGCCGTCATAAGTTGTCCGTACCAAGTACTACGGTCCTAACATTCTAGCGCACTAAACAAATGGAGAACAAGCCGTCATGAGTTGTCTATACCGAAGCACTAACGAACTAACGTGCTGGCGCACTAAACAAATGAAGAACAAGCCGTGATGAGTTTTCCCTACCGAGTATTACGGTCCTAACATTCTAGCGCACTAGACAAATGGAGAATAAGCCGTCATGAGTTGTCTGTACCGAAGTGCTAAGGTACTAACGTGCTGGCGCACTAAACAAATGAAGAACAAGCCGTTATGAATTTTCCCTACCAAGTGCTACGATCTAACATTCTAGCCCACTAAACAAATGAAGAACAAGCCGTAATGGGTTGTCCGTACCTAGTACTAAGGTACTACCGTACTAACGCACTAAACAAATGAAGACCAAGCCGTGATGAGTTTTCCCTACCGAGTACTACGGTCCTAACGTTCTAGCGCACTAAACAAATGGAGAACAAGCCGTCATGAGTTGTCTGAACCGAAGTACTAAGGTACTAACGCACTGGCGCACTAAACAAATGAAGAACAAGCCGTCATGAGTTTTCCGTACCAAGTACTACGGTCCTAACGTTCTAGCGCACTAAACAAATGAAGAACAAGCCGTGATGATTTTTCCCTACCGAGCACTACGGTCCTAACGTTCTAGCGCACAAAACAAATGGAGAACAAGCCGTCATGGGTTGTCTGCACCGAAGTACTAAGGTACTAACGCACTTGCGCACTAAACAAATGAAGAACAAGCCGTAATGAGTTTTCCCTACCGAGTGCTACGGTCCTAACATTCTAGCGCACTAAACAAATGAAGAACAAGCCGTAATGGGTTGTCCCTACCGAGTACTAAGGTACTAACGTACTAACGCACTGAACAAATGAAGAGCAAGCCGTGATGAGTTTTCCCTACCGAGTACTACGGTCCTTACGTTCTAGCGCACTAAACAAATGGAGAACAAGC
This sequence comes from Pocillopora verrucosa, assembly GCF_036669915.1. Taxonomy (NCBI): domain Eukaryota; kingdom Metazoa; phylum Cnidaria; class Anthozoa; order Scleractinia; family Pocilloporidae; genus Pocillopora; species Pocillopora verrucosa. Next base: position 19,803,668 of record NC_089313.1, read on the forward strand.
CGTCATGAGTTGTCTGTACGAAGTACTTAGGCACTAACGTGCTGGCGCACTAAGCAAATGTAGAACAAGCCGTGATGAGTTTTCCCTACCGAGTACTACAGTCCTAACATTCTAGCGCACTAAACAAATAAAGAACAAGCCGTCATGAGTTGTCCGTACCAATTACTAAGGTACTAACGTACTAGCGCACTAAACAAATGAAGAACAAGCCGTCATGGGTTGTCTGTACCGAGTACTAAGGTACTAACGTACTAGCGCACTAAACAAATGATGAACAAGCCATGATGAGTTGTCTTTACTGAGTACTAAGGTACTAACGTACTAGCGCACTAAACAAATGAAGAACAAGCCGTGATGAGTTGTCCGCACCGAGTTCTACGGTACTAACGTACTAGCGCACTAAACAAATGAAGAACAAGCCGTGATGAGTTGTCCGCACCGAGTACTCAGGTACTAACGCACTAGCACACTAAACAAATGAAGAACAAGCCCTGATGAATTTACCTAGTACTAAGGTACTAACGTACTAAACAAATGAACATGGATAAATGCCAATAGGTTTCACCAACATAACAGGCATTACAGCCCGCACATAAAAACTTGTAAACCACACACATACGGAACCCATAGGGTCTTTCTGTGATGCGTGCTATGTTGGCAAAACCTCTTGGCATATGTAGGATAGATCTAAGTTATTCACATAATTTCAATAATTTCCAAACTTGTACCTCAGGATTAACAAACTTCACATCCATTCCTCTCATCTTCTCCATCTGTGCTATTTCTTCTTCATATTTCTACAAGAATATATATTTGTGAACTTTGTGTTTAAGAGGGGAGGAATGTTGTATATCTCTAATCTTACCTTGGTTTCCTGAAACAAATGGGGAATAGCAGAAAATGCACATGGCAGAATTACATCACAGAAAAGGTAATATCACAAAATGTGCATCGTATTGTATTATATTGCAATTACATGGTAGATAAGTAAATGGAGAATAGTACATGAGGGCATGAGTGAACACAGCAAATGAATAAGATATTATGATGAACCCAAGAGAAATTCCATAATGACAAGCAATGATGTATCACTTTGCTTATTGCATCAAGAAAATCCTGCAAACAATCTTAGATTGAGAATGGTGAATGCTTTGTAGTCATCAATTAGACAAAGTATCACAAAAGGTGAGTGACATGTCAGCAGCTGATTGGTAATATCATACCTGCATAAAAAATTGTCGTAATTTTTGCACCTTAACAGTCACACCTTTTTTCAGGACTAGAAATCATTACTAACACCACAGTTTACAAAATAGAAAGACTTTTATTGTTACATACTTCAACCACAGTTTGCACCAATTAACACTAAAAACAGATTAAAATTTAATTGCAAGTAACACATTTTCTACCTTAAATAGAGTCTGCTTGTGATTCTACCAACTTACCTTTTTATTTTCTGGATCTGATATCTCTTGAGCATATTCCACAAGCAATTTTCGAAACTCTTTATCTTTCAGGGCCTTTTCAAATTTATCAAGTTCCTAGATGGAAAAATTTTATTAGCTCACAGAGGTCATCTGAAAAAGACAACATTTGACAAGCACCATAGACCTCAAAAAATTAAGTGTAACTGGACAAAAGAGAAGTGTTGAGGACCATGAAATAATTAGACATTGTTTAACCCTCAACAAGCTTGCCAATTGCAACATAGCCTAGGACAAAATGGAAATACATTTAGCAAATGATGGCTTAAACCTTAGTGATTTAAAACAAATCCACATGCTGGTAGAGGGATGAGCAAGAACCCCATAATACTGCACCAAGTGAAGAATTCTGCTACAGAGTGCAATTTACATGCAGTTAAATCACAAACTGGAAGTCTGACAAGCTCCTTGCATTCTTACAGTTTTGCAATTTTAAAATTCATTTAAGAAATTACTAATGAGCAGCACACAGCATCAGAATTTTGCTACTTGTTGATTGATATATCTAAGTGATTCTTTCTGATTTAAAAAAGAAAAAAAAAACCTCCTCAGAGATTTCAAAAAAGTAGTTATAGGGCTTAAAAGCTATGTTTTGACACATTTGAGAACAAAAAAAACAATGTTGCAGGATATTTGAGGTCACTATTGAACCAAAATCCTCTAACGATGCTTAAAATTTTCAGTTAGTGCACAAATTTTTATCATTGAATCTCCGATGTATTTTTTTTTCAAAAGAAAGCACCTATAAAAGACCACCCTCTAAAAGGAACTTAGTAGCAACTTTTATGCATTTAGAAGTTCAAAACCTCCCCATTTATTTACGTCCAGCAAATTGAACCGTTAAGGCAAGTCTACTGATCACTTGGCAATATCTCTTGCAACAATTTAGCCTGTGCATCATTATTAGTCAAAACCTGAAGAATCAAATGACTTTTTAAAGTCGCGTAAAATCTGGAAAATATTCTACAATAATTTGAGCTTTAAAAAGGAGATTATATTTCCACAAAGGGCGTTGAGATACCACCTGCAACTTTATGTTGAGAAGAAAAAGACTGGAAAACGTTTGGGTCTGTAACGACAGGCTCGATTAGCTGAACACGAGCAAACAATTCTCTCGATTCAAGTAGCAACAAAACTGAGGAACACAGCCTTATTTTCCATCAATACATTTTCAAGAATAACTGCCTCACCTCTTTAGTCATGCTAAATTCCTTGTTACCGTTAGCCTGAGACATTTTGGAAGCTAACAACCCAAGTCTAAACACTCCAGATTCGTGTGTTTCGGTTTAACTGTTTGTTTCTCTAAGCGAGCTTAGTAGCCAAGTCAATGTACACAGTTAGTTACCAGGTCTCTCCCAGTTTCCACGTCAGCACCAGCCGTCACGCAAGTGATGCCAGCTTGTCACGTTCTTTCACAACATTTACAAAAACTAATGAATATGGGGTAAGTTTCTAAAGAAACTTAGGTGCTGCGTCGGTGGGGAAGTGCAAAAAGATAACTCGGTTTTATCAACTGAGTTGATAATGTAGTCAATGTAAAATGGCCACCGTAAAGAGTTTCTTAGCAGACGTTTCGAGCGTTAGCTCGAACTCAGTTGATAACACCAAATTATCTAGTTTTACAAAAACTAGCGCCATAGGTTAATTTTCCAATTCTATAAAATACTTTCGCTTTCAATTTTTTTCAATCTTTGTTTCTCCTCCTGGTTTGCGCTTTTGGGTTTTTTCTTAGCAAGTTGTTATTATTCTATGGCCAACTTCAGGATGAATCACTAAAAATAACCCAGCTCGTCATGACGTCAACGTTTCCCTTTGTTGAACGATGACGACATTAATTCGACAGTAATACACTGCACTTTAGACGTCTGGGTCAAAATTCTTACCATTTCGTACGTGCATAAACTTAAATTATATTTACATAACAGAAGCTGTAATAAGTTAACATGTCAGGGGAGGTTTTTTTAAAAAAAAGGAACACTCCCATCAACAGACGAATGGTTGTTGTGGTTGTTACTGTTCTTTCCTATCCTTTTCATCTACCAGTCACTGAAATATCATTATTCCAAGCAACTTAGGACGAGCTGACAATTGATTTTCGCACATGGAAATCTTTTAAGTGCCCAGCATTGCCAACGCTACAGTACGTCATCGGTTCCCTGAGCAACGGGGGACCTTCTGAGAACGGCTGGAACAGTCTTTGATATCGACACGCCAAGTACTTTCGATCACCATGCACTCGCCAAGTCCTGCCTCAGTAAGTGAGTCAAGTGTCCAAATACCAGGTAAGCAGGGATTTTCTAAATTTCTCTCATCAATTTGTTTGAACAACTTTTTTCCACCTTCTCTCCATTCACACCGAAAAGAATCAATGTAGATCTCCCTGAAATATTGCATAACGAAAACATCAGTTAAACTCAGCGTTTCCACAAGAAACATTGCGCTCAGTAGACGTTGATTTTCATACACCAATACTTTTTAAGGCCACGAAGTGTTTTAAAACTGAAAATTGTGTAACGAGAAGAAATTGCTCGGTTGATGGTAGTCTAAATATACTTTAATGGGAATGAAATGAGCAGAATGTGATGAAATAGGAATAACCGTAAAAAAAGGACGGGAAATATATGTCACGACCCCATGAAAAGAGATGCAACTAAAAACCGAACGCATCATCCTTGGTATGAAGCATTGGAATCACATGTTAAATTTTACAATGATTATTTCATTACACCATTATTCCTATTTTCAATTTTTCGAATATGAAAAAAGTTTCACTTCATCTTTAATTATTGATCCCTCAGTAGCATCTCAACGAAACTTGGCCAGCAAGGCCGATAGTGATGGAGAAAATCCCCCGGACATTCCACAACTCCACAACTCATCTTTCATCATCGATGATCGCGAAGATTTCAAAGATGAGTCGCTCTACACCTTCTGTGGCTCTTGCAAGAATCACGTGATGACCATGGTGACGTATAAGGCTGGTAAGTTGACTTTACTCTTTGCAGTGGCTCTGTGCTTTCTGGGATGCTTTGGAGGTTGCTGTCTCGTACCGTTTCTATGGAAACGTTTCCAAGATGTGGAGCACTTGTGTCCGAACTGCCAACTGAAATTAGGAAAATATCGAAGAAAGACAAAAAATATCTGCTGCAAGGTGAGGACTATTCTCAGTTTGTGTTTATCATTAACAAGCATGGCAAACAGATATGTCACTAGGAAAAGACTTTATTTGACCTCTTTACTTAAGTCACTTTTTTTAAATAGTAAAGAACTACCTTGACTTTCAAAAAAGTATAAACTTCCTAGTCGGTGAGAAAAAAAAACACGAAAGAGGAAACAAAATGACAAGAATTTACTTTACATAAAGAGTTCTAACTAAACTATTCAATTATTTTGTTCTTTTATTTTCTCAAAAAAATAGAAATAGAAGCAAATCAAGTGAAGAACTAGAGAATGGGTCTTTTGTGACGACCTGTGTGGCAAGAATTTTGTTTTCAATGTTATTTTCTATAAAGTTTCTCCGCGAATATGTATTAAAAGTATTTAGTGGGAGCAAGACAAAATAAAAAATAGAAATATGTAAAAAACTTTCAAGTGACTCTCCTTAGCCTCACAAACACCAAGTCTTAAAATCAAGCTTTCTCTTTTTCGTTCAAAGAAGCTACTTTAGAACATTTTTTTGCGTATTTTGTATCATTAAAGACAACCACCTTAAAAGAGAAGGAAACCTTGAAATGTTAGCTGAGGAGACTGACTCTAGAGAAGACACTGCAAGGCAACAAGGCTTTGATAAATACTACAGTTAGTAAGTTTTTCAAGATATACAATTCGTGACGCAGCTCGATTAAAAGTACCAACTACATGCATTTGGAAAACGTAATAGTAAGCAAATATTGGACTGCAAAACAAGCAGTGCGTGAGTTTTTTTTCGCTGGTGCCACGAACGCACATTTAGGGCATGCTATAAAGCGTGCGAGGCTCGTGCGAGGCTCGTGTGACTTCCGCGCACAATTTACACGTAGACTTTATCTAGAGTCTAACTGACGGGCAGTAATCGAGCAATAAGCAAAAACTATTCCACCCACGTTTAAAGACCAGTATCACGATTAAGTGCCGGCGACAGTACCACGTCTTCATTAAATCATTATATTAAATAAATTAGGGTCTTTTCCTCAAAAGTAAAAGAACCATTAAGTTTATTGTGAAATGTGGTGACAGTTGATTCAAACTATATAAGGGACTCGCAGAAACACCAGATGTTTGCGACTAGATCAAAAGCTGATCAACAAACAATGGATTTATTCGTCAATCACAATTACAAGAGTAGTCCGGTCTCTATTTTTCAGATATGTTACAAGTTACTAGAAGGCTAATGCTTCTCGTGATATATAAAAAAAAAATTGCGTTTAAATTGCAAATCGGACTATTTCATAACAGCCAGAGGTGACCTTTATCCGTGAAGTCAATAAATATTCGAGAACGCATCATCTACAAACTTACACGTTACCTAACCAAAAGGTGAGAACAAAAAAAAAACACACGTCAAAGTTAACCGAAATCAAATGAACACAAGCTGCATATTGTGTAACTTGACAAATTAATAATCCAAAAATCCCCCTTTAAACAGCTATCAGCTATACTTTTATTAATGTTTCTCTTTAATCGTTTTAACCACTTTAAATACGCTTTTTCGACTGGTTTCTATTTCTATAAAAAAAATTTTCCAAATAATCTCAATCCGAAAATAATTATGTTTATTAAAGAGGACAGGTTTACTTAAATCTGGTTTTTCTTCATTACAAACATAAGATAACTAAAAAAAAATTCACTGAAGTCTGTGATTAGAAGTCTAATGAATGTACTATACGAAACAAATCGTCGTAAAAGCTATCGACTAAGCAGTTCCAAACGCTTAACAGGAAGGAGCAAAAATTATGTAATTAGAACACCTAGTGAAGGCAAAAAACTCATGAAGTAAAAGACAACTAATCAAGAATCACCTATTTGTCGAGATTTCGGTGAGACTTGAAAATGTCAGATAAGGTCGCGGGTTAAAATTTCTGATTGTCCTTTATACATAAACAGAAGAGTTTCTCGCGCCAATCAAAACCTCTGACTGACACCTACGCTGGCACTTGTGACGTACTTCCGGTGCCCTTCTGTCATTCTCTACGCTAAACAACCTTTCCTGTACCTCCGTCTGAGCAGCACAGTTGTCAGTGAAATCATAAGTATGTCTTTTGTTGTGAACCGAGCCCGTGTGATGCTTACTGATCTCTAAGTTCTTAATAACAATACCATCCAGAGTATTCTTTACCCGACTATTCTCGGGATTTCGTTTCTTAATAACTTCGGGTTCAATTTTCCTTCCAGTGGAAAGAAGTACATCAGGCAGACTGACCGTTTGGCTCTGAAATTCTTTCCTCCAACCTCCACCGTTTACTCTTTGACTTTTACCACTAACATGACGAGTGCAGGCCAAATAATCAGCGGACACAGTGGATGACAGCCCTTCGTCAGCATCGCCATTTTTTTGGAATCTATCAAATCGTTCTACTGATTGCAAACTTTCGCTGGAATGTCTCACTGAAGAGAATTTCCCAGGAACTAATTCTTTAGAGAGGAATCTTTTCAAGCGCTTTCGCCTCTTAAAGTTTTCTCTGGCAGACAATGAGGCTGCGTTTTCTAGCAGATCACTCCTACGTGGGTTTGAATCATGCGCACTGCACACGGCTTTTTCTGCTATATTAGTTTCATTTGTAGTTTTCGTGTATAAATTCACTGCGTCTTCCATGGGCGAAGAGAGTGCCTCGACTTCAGGAATACAGGAATTCAAAGCGGCTTCGGCATTCAATAGAAAAGTTTCTTCTATGTCCTCTTGTATTCTAGCCAGACGCTCCATTGATCGCCGAAGTGAACCGTATTTTCCTGGCTTCAGAGAAGTCACAACAAAGTTATCAAACTCCTTCCTCTTTGAGCGACGATATTTCCTGTCTCGTCTTCGCCGTGGAGACCTCGGGCCTTTCGATAACTGCGAAAAGTCAAAGGTATGCCGCTTATTGATGTCATCCGGGGAGAAGAGGGCATAATTCGTTCCAGTCTCAATCTCATCGCACGAACGATGACGATTTCTAAAGTTAAAACTGTCGCTACTTGCGTCGGTTGACTCACTTTCGTGTCCATCCAGTCTCTCAGACCCAGATCCTTCCCCAGTACAGTCAGGTTTATTTTCAGTGCATTCTCTTTCCTTAGATGACAAAATGTTCCCTGTTTCTCTGGTTCTGCTTTTCAGTTTATTCGATGGTGATGATGGAGCGTCCATTAACAACTCAACCAAGTTGTAAGAGTCATCAATCGGTTTAGAAGAAGACAAAATCCATTCATTCGTTCTTTCTCGGGACTGGACTCTTTTGAATGTATCTGCTTGGCTGTCTTCGACCAAAACAGGAAATTGATTATTAACGTTGGGGTTCTGTGGTGTAGAAGCTTCAGACATGATGTCAGCGTCTTCAATAGTGATCGATTTTGAAGGCGAGTCCCGCTCATCGGAAAAAATTCCTTCGTCTGCTGGTCTCGGTGTGAGTTCAGGCGAGAGCATCTTCTTCATATGCACTCCAGAACTGCCCGGTCCCTCATCCGCAAACATTATGCTATCTACCGAACTTTGTGAACTTTCGGATGACAACGAAATACAGTCGGACGACACGAGACTGTATCGATTACCAAAACTCAACGAGCCATAGTTAATCTTTTCAGCCCTGTCTTCTTCGGCATCGGAGGAAGCCTCGCAGGTTGGGACAGGATGATACCAGCTGATAATCTCTCCGGCGGTCGGACTTTTTGGTGAGGTGCAGGTTACGTCGTCATGGAAACCAAGCTCTCGTCTAGCAGAGCAGTTTTTCTTACCTGCACTAGGATTTACTTTTTCTGTCTCTCCAGCAATAGTAGAGGAAAGGTCACTGTTGCTCACGGGAAGATCTGGACGCTGCCCGAGATTATCGAGCGTTTCCATTTCAATTTCCTTCAGAGTGACAAGAGAAGAGTTTGAAACAGAATCTCTCGGACTCATCACTTCAGGGGTCGCTCCCGTAACCAGGATTCTCGGCACGCGGCTTGTAACCAGTGGATGATTGGCGTACGAACTGCACGTGCCTAATGGTCGTATGGGTGTACTGTGAACAAGGACCTGATTAGAGTCTAAACCCGACATGAACCGACGTGGGTTTCCTGTGATATGCGAGCCATCTTGAGACTGAGGAGGCGATAGTTCTTGACAAGCAGCATGATGGTTTACACTGCGATTTACGTTTCGTATTAAACCCTCGGCCGCATCACGATCTTCTCCAGTACTCGTCTTCGTGGATTTCCTTATTCGACAACAAAAACAACAAAACCACGAATGAGTCACTTGTCCTTCAACATCGAAAGTTCTCTTTTGTATAAATATTCCTTGAATTGGTAAACTTGGATGGTAGAATCGATAATATAAAATCATGCTAATCAAACCAAATACAAATCCGCCCCACACTGCCCCTAACGCTGTTACAGCCATTGTTCCGCGAAAGGTTCTGTGGGGAAACCACATAGACACGAACAGAGAGTTCTCTACCAACATAATGGAGTAAAACAAAATAATACGCTTCCTAGTCATGCCTTCTCTCGTGTTGAAGAAGCAAAAGATGTACATAAAGCCAATAGCCGCACTAAACAGTTTCTCCCTGAAAGGGTGCTCTGTTCCGTCTTCGTCTGTACAAAAGCGAGTCCGCTGACAGATCAACCACATTGTCATCATTAGCCAATGTGCGCCCACCGCAACAAACAGCCATTGTTTGAAGTACGATGCAAAAAGAACCATGGCAACCACACGAGATGTCACCGTAGAGAACCGCCACAGTACTTGGAATAACAAACCTGCTGCTGACAGGATATAACCTTGTGTTCTAAAGTCTCTTAACGATTTACTGTAAGCGAGAATGGCCCACACCAACGATATCAATGAACAAGCTGCAGTAGCAGCGATAAAAAGTTCAAAGTTTTCTTGAAGGCGTGGTCGTTTCAGTAAAATGTAGAGTTGAAGAATAAGTTGAGGGGCAGATTCTAGAAAAGCTTGAAGAAGTCTCAGCATGCTTATGTCACGCCATTCTCCAAGAAACGCTGCGAATTCGAGAATAGTAGCATTCTTTTGACGCGCTTTCCAGCCACTCTTGAGAACCTTCCAATACCTAGAGGAAAGCGAAAATTTCTGGTTTTAAGGGAAATATTGGAAGATACACAGTATTTGAGGATCAGAATATTGCTCGACTAATTCGCTTCAACTTTGCAGGAGAACTGAAGGAGTTCACAATATATTCAGAAGAGTTGGTATACAAAGCTAATACTTCTAGATAAAGCCAATCTTTTCAAAAAAACCGTTTTGCAATTTTAAAATAGTTAATGTTTAATATGTTAACCCTGGCTCGGAGGAAAGCGGCAGTTGACCGACTTCTTTTCAACTCGCTCGCCGACTTAAGCGAATTAACTCTATATAGGCAATAGGGAGGTTTTCCTACATAGGTTGTTGTCACTCAATTACATGTTAGAGGTACACTACATCACGGGATTCTTGAGTCTATTTACACGTATTACACGTTTTTTTCAATTAGAGCCATGTAATTTCTGATAAGAGAGCTCCAAATGTCACGCCTTGCTATCTCGAACCACTGAAAAGTCTGTTTCTTTCTTTTTGCGTTTTTTGTTTTGGGCGAGCTATTACACTCGCCGCGCCTCACGCCTACCTTCACTCGCCGGAACAATACACAGAAATATTACAACTTTTATGCACTCTTTGTTAATTAAGAAAACTGCCTCCAGCGGCAGTTAGCCATGTGAACAGTTTACCGGCTGAAATATCCTATACGAGCAGGACGCAAATTCCTCTCTGAGTCGGGCTCAAGAAGAGAGGCTCTCGTGAGAGACTGAAGACCCTCTCAACGCAGCTTGAATGATACTTTAGCTGCCCTTATTCTATTCTAATGTGGTTCAGTTAAGTTGTCCATCATTGCGAATGGCTGCCGTTTGAACAAACTTAAAATGTCACCAAAATGTTTATTTGAACGCAACAAACTACATCATTCAATTAGGAGCAACAATGTTTTCTTAATGATTGCAATCTCAAGGTCCTTGAAGTCTAATTAATCGGTTTAGATAAAACCGTTGGTCTGCAGTGCAAAGATTGTTATCGAAAGTAGAGAACAATTACCTAAAGAAAAGACTTCGCGCAACAAAGTGATGGGCCCCTCAACCGAATAATTATAACCTGTAATCATTTCTGAAAGCTCGCAGCAAGACAGCAGTGAAACTCATTAGAGGATTGAAAACGCCTCCAGCTATGAAGATAATAATAGCGTGGTAAAACAAGCCACGAGTAAATTTGGGTAAACACTTGAAAAACAAGATTGAACGTTTTGACGATTGATTTATTTTGGATCACAAAATTAGGAGAGCGCGACAAAATCTAATCAATAAAACATGCAAAACAGACCAGCACGAACAAAAGTCGATCAGAAAAATCAGTAACTTTTTTGATGATGGAGTTTAGAAAAATGCGACCGTATGTTCATGGCGCACAGCTAACAATGATTTAAAATGGACAGAAAAATAGTAATCGTAAGTTAATATAATTAACGCGCCTCTTAGACAAAACCAGGCCAACATAATCTGTCAGAAAATTCAACAAGCGATATTTTTATGCAAATCAAGGCCAGTTTCATAAGCTTCGCCGTTTTTTGGAATAATTAGATAAATTTAAGCGCCAGAATTTTTGGATAAAACCTAACTATATAGCGCCTCTACAAGGCTAACCGTTCTCTCTAAAACGAGTCTGAACTAAAAGAAAATCAGCAAAGAGTGATGATAAAGTCGTGAGGATAATATGTTCGATAAACAGAAAAACAGTGTTCTTGAATATTTATGCTGACCTCCTGTGGAAAGCTTAATAGGACATTCGGATGACAAGGAAAAAGATCAAATCTGAATGCGAACACGCACTGCTGAAAAACGTCCAACACATCTCGTAGTTCGATTCGCGCGCTCAGAAACGACTCCTTAGACCTATGTTCTATATCAGGGTTATTTTATTACTAATATCGGTTAGAAGAGTGCCGAATTTCTGAGCACAGTAAAATAGTTCAGTCAACTCATACTGGCTTCATTATTGCTAGTCGGCAAGACACTTATTGTTATAATAATCCTCGTGGAGCCATTTAGGTTTTGAAAATACTTCGCACGTAAATTACGCTGACATGTGAAGTTGTGAGGAATAAACAGAATTATTGAAAAGAATATGTCACCACCTTGTGGAGAAAGTTTTTGATAGAATCGCTTATTACGGCCCTGTGACCTGACTATCATCTGGCCAGTGGATAACGAAACACAGCGAAATTAGAACCTACCCAGTACCGGCAATTATTCCATATTAACATCTATAACGAACGAGACAAAAATCGGTCAGACAACAATTCAAGGAAGGCTGATTCACGATCCATGATAAAGTTTACCCGAAGCGAATACAAAATATAAAAATGTTCAGGTTTTACAAACAAACGCGCGAAATAAAGAAACGATCTTAAAATATTAGTTATTCAAGCTTAATTAAAACCTCTGTTGCTGCGCGTAGATAGCTCGGTAGTTTTCAAAGTGCAGCTTACTTTGAGACAAAAAAACGCCTGTAAATATCACCGATATTATCTTTTTAAAGAAAACTATGTTTCAATTTTAATGTAGCTTTCTGTATCTGACAAATCAGCCAAGCGACTTGAAATCCAGTCATTACGTTCGCTGCAAAGTTATCATCCGAGAAATAAGGAATGTGATAATTGCTCTAGTATATTTTGTCATTAAAAAAGCAGGCGCAAACACTATTCAAATTTCGCCGGAAATTCTCGAGTCGTGTTAACCGGACAAGAAGTCAAAAGGTTTCCGACGAAAGGAAACGCATCGCAAAGCCAATTTTAAGTGGTCTGTTTCCTTGGAACTTCGTACGATTACACGAGACACGGCAGTTTTTTTTGTTTAATTACCCAGCTTACCTACCTCACGACTGGTCCCAGATGAAACACATGTAATAAATAAGTGAAACATTGCTTTCGTTTGCCATCTTCCAAAAGCCACTTAGCAGAGAACAATTGCATTGCAAATGACGCGACAAGTACGAATCCTAGCGTAAGACTAAACCACCAGAAATTTTTTTCCTTGTAATACTTGACACACACAAGTAAATCGCTTCCGACGTCTGCAACGTATGTTATCACTGACACGAAAGTCCACAGGTCGTCTGTGAAGCGTGTTGTACGTCCATCAAAAGGATTTTTGGAGTCAATTACCGGCCGTATAGTCGCATTGTTTTGTTCTTCGACTCCGTCTCGGATTGTTATGTTTCTCGCTGTTCCATTGCTGTTGGAACATTGTACTGTCATGTCTCCCTGCTCCATTACCGCGCGTTGTCGAAAATGAGCGGCGTTTCCAATAACTCGATAGAGTGATAAATGTCAGCGGTTTTCTAAAAACAAAACACCATTGTTAGTCTCAGGGAGATGTCATTAGTAATATGTGGCTGCCGGTACCAAACAATAAGGAAACAAACAAAGACTAAGAAGAGATGTACAAAAACCTACAATATCTGTATTAGAGCAAAGGTAGCTTAAATAAAGTGCGCTCCAATCCGTCCGATCACTAACTGATCCGCCTCACAGAATAACCCGACATCGGGATATACAATTTTTTAAAGGGAGAGGGCGGCAAGTATCAGTCAGCCAACTAATATTTAAACAAAGTTTGATATTTTCATTAAGAAGTGCTGAAAAGCTGAATTTTTTCAACCGATATTTTTTTTTATTTTGATTTTTGATTTTTGATTTTTTTTTTCATTTTTTCTAACTGATATTTTCATTAAGATGTGCTCAAAAGCTGAAGCTTGCAAGCACACGCTTATCTTTAGCGCTTCGGCACAAGCGTTTACTTGCCCACCGTAAAGATATGACGGTAGTCCGAGAGTTTCATCACAGTTAACTATTCAGTATCTCAAAGGGCCAATTAAAGAAATCTTCAAAAAAAACAATGGCGATGACAGCCACATGGCGATGACAGCCACATTTCTGAATCGCTCGGAGGTCTGTTATGTTGCGAAACCAAGGGTATGCATCGCCGGAAAACAAGAAAATAATTTCGTAGGTTATCCAGTTCCCAGAAAAACTGTGAGAGGTTGAATAGTTTACTCGCGTTTGTGCATACCACATTGTAATCGAGTTTTGGTCATAGTGAGGCAACAGCATACAACAGAACAGTTCACGATAATGGCATAGAGTGGATCCACTTCTCAAAAAAGTGCTTTAACAAATTCCACTGTAGTTTTCTGACACTCAGAGGAGGTGATCACTTGAGGTAGAAGAGGAAACAGCCCAAAATGACCACACGCCCCCTTTTCCTTGTGAGGCTATTTTACATTTCAGAGAAGATTATTTCAAGGTACTTTACCTTCCAGTAATATTGTGACCCACACTCCAACAGGTGTTCTTGCAAAAAAGCCAACTCGTGAACCTTCTTCAAAGACATCTGGTAAAGTAACGACGTAGAGTATTTTAAAAACGGAATTGTACTGGGGGCCAGCGGAGTGATTTCTTCGGATCCAGAATCCCTTTGGCACACATAAGCTGATAACACATCCAAATCTCAGTACACTTTGTCGTTGCTCATTTGCCAATGTAATTCTTTGTTAGATGAATAAAAACGCCGGATCCTAGCTTTTCTTTCGCCTCTCAAGCCACTCAAACAGTGGCGTTCCACAAAATCTTTAGGCCTGTGCTTCTGAGTATTGGGGAGAGGGGATTGGATCATATGATTTTTTAATATCTTTTTCTCTTTCGTGTTTGACAAAGAAATTATGCAGATTATAATTCATGAAGGAATCGTTCTGAACTGACATACACTTGCATGGTAGAAAATAAAGTTGGATGAGGAGGCAGCAAAGGTGATATCTTATCAGGCGCATGTTCAACTATGTGGCGATTGTTGACGATCTTTGACTAGTCATAACGAATTATGACAGACACAGACCTGTGATTACACTCTTGCACAAAAATGATCGGGTTGTTCATTTGAAAATTTTGACGCCGGCTCTTAAGGATATCAAAATCGAGTGGGCATCGCCCAGATGAATATCACCCCTGAGAAAAGAGGTTGCCAGTATTTGAATTGGGAAACAACTATCAAGTCTCAAAAATAATGGGTGCATTCATGAAAGTAACTTTTTGAGTCTGAGTTTCCGGTTTAAATCGATACTTTCCAAAATAATTTTTTGAGAAGAAAATGTCTGAAAGAGTCGTCTGATGCTTCTATCTTTAAGATAGTTATTTAAGGCTCTGACACCCAACAAGCGATCACAACCTACCAGTTTAAGCTCCTGTTCACTTCCGAAATGGCGCAAAGGGTACAGATATCATTTTTAAAGGGGAGAACCCCGTGCGTCCTAATCTCCCCATCAATCAAAACAGCTGACCCACCAACAAAACTTTATCTACTGAAATGAAGTTCGATTGGACATAATTACTAACAAATAAATTATACAGCAAAAATCCAAAGAATGATTTGACAATGATGATTAAAAACGTAAAAGTACCTGTACTGAATCTGTGCCAACTTACTATCACTACTTTTGTAATTGAGTAAGCAAAAAAGTTGATTTATTTGTAGGTTACATACCCTTGCTGAAGACCAGTGTTTTAGCGGAAAGCTTTTCAGGAAGGGTCTCAAAAGCGATTGGTAAACTTGAAGTTTCCTCATCAACATAAACAAAGGTTAGAAGAAGAATGTGTACATCATGCAGAATTCCGTCTTGGAAATAATTCCGCCTTTTTGGTTGAGCGGAAAACTACAGGAATATAATGTACAAATACTTATCGTTTCCTGATGAAGAAATTGTGAGTGGAATGCTGTATTCTACAGACCTTAACCAATACCCAAGAAGCAGACAAGGGGACTGGAAAATGCAAGATGGCGGGAAGTCACTTGCGAACGAGGCTTCGTCCCAGGCCACAAGATAAAGACTACAGGAGATGGCAAAGGGAGAATTCTAATATAAATAGCATATCTCCATAAATATTCAACGATAATTTCTATAGGCCAAGCCAGATCAAAAGGTAAGATCAGTCAATTAACATAATTTAATGGGCAAAATTTACATTTTGGTGGCCATCATGCTAAAAATAATCTGCATTCCTGTATGTTTACAATAGTGATTTGCATCATTTTTAGGATGTTGACAAGCATCTGAGCAAGTTGCCAGATAAGTTGTAAAATCTCCAAACTCTAAATTCAACTGTCATCAAAGACAATCATACAAAATTAAAGGAGATAAGCTTACACTGGTAAGATTTTGGTTCTACATCAACTGTGCGTCAAGCAAGCAGGCAAGCTACTTTTGAAATGTAAGTTCAGCAATAAAAAACAAACTTGAAATCACAGCCTTGATTTACCTTTAAAAAATTTCAAAAAAATTTCAAAAAGAATCAAATAGCTTATTGCAATCATATCCTCTCTCAGTTATTCAATTAGTTATTTTCAGTCAGCATCTTTCTTTGTTGGACAACTCTCCCTATCTCCAGACAGGCCATTTTAGACATTTCCGATCTAATCAGTGTTTAAAACTGCTGTCACACATTCATGTGGGATACCGCTACCATAGGTGGTAGAGCATCATATCACAAAAAGGACTTGGCTGGGGCTAGAATCCTACCAAGAAATGTTTAACATCATTTATGTTTAATCTTAGTGTTAGATATCTACTTATTACATGACCTTGCTCTCAAACATGTTCCATATAGCACCATGATGGAAAGTTTGAGTCAAATCTATGAAGTAGACTCAGGATTTTTTCCTTTGTCCCACACTCGCAAAAAAAGAAATGTACCTCTCTTTATTCAAGAACCCTGCTCAAACATTTCTGTCCTTCTCATTTTGTTATATATTTAAACACAAAATGCTAAAACCATTGCTGAGCCCTGAAGCATAAAGTTAGGATGTCACAAATGTAATATTAGTATATGACCTCCAGAGCTTAACATCAAATTATTTGAGGCGAAGAGGATCAGCCAAGATTCCCCAACAGCCTGGTTAACACCAATCATCCTGCACATCTTAGCAATGTTACTATAATGTTTTTAAAGGTTTATGGTAATCATTTGGATTCATGTGGATTTCTGAAAGCTAATAGACCAAGTTCAGACTTCAGGTATTGTTTTCAGAAAATTAAACATACAAGTTACCAGATTTATCTTACTTAAGGCATTAAAACTTAGTAGTATTCAGATTCATAACTATTTACATACAACCATAAATATGTTAAACATTCATGCTCAAATGCTTACGTCGCAATTCTTCTTTGTTATTTCCAAAATCCATATCAAAATGGATTTACATGTCACTACCAACATGCAAGTTGAACAAATGTCAAATTTAAATGACCTCCTATGCAGCCATTACAATAATTGTAACAAATTTAATATTTGTGTCACTGAAAAATAACTTCAGATTCTAAAACTTTTTAGAGCTGGACTTGAAACTATACTTAATTCTTAACCCTTCAACTCCCATGAGTGACTAAGAATTTCTCCTTACAATATCAATACACTATCAATCAGACAAGTGATGAGAACGAAGAAAGCTATCAATTTTGGGATAATTAGTTGAGCCAATACTACATTCTCTGAACTAACATTATAAGAATTGTATGGTTGACAGTAAGGAGAATTACAAATTTGATCTGTGAGTTAAAGGGTAAAATCTCCAAAAAGAGGAATATTAAAGTAACTTTCTCAGCATAACTGCTTAGGGTTAGAAAAATAAATTAAGAATTCAGCCTTTGAGCTCTCTCTATCAAAGTTATCCACACTGGAATTCACCCAGTCCACCTACCCTAAGGCTTGTAAATTTTTTGGAACTTTTACCCACAGGTAGAATTTCAATACACAACTAGTCCCTGCATAATATTTTAAAAGAAAAAATAAAATTGTCATTTCACCAGGTAATTTTTCAAATACCCTTTTACTCTTCTCATTTCAAGATTGCACCATTCAGCAAATTTGGCTGAAAAAAATTTCCAGAGAGTATATTGTTCCAATTGACAATCACATTTGAAGAATTTCAATATATTGTAGTATAACAATAGCTTTAAGATTTCTAAGTTCTTTTGCTTAGTAACAAGCCAGTTTTACGTGCCACTACTGTTGCAGATATCACTCAATTCAAGATCACTTGTTTTCTAAGTCCTCGGAAAAGCTGTGATCTAAACTAGAGCACGAACAATAATTTCTCATGACAAGTCATAAATAAAACTAAGTTAAAGAGTTTTCAACTCCAAAGACAAATTTTCCATATTCCATATTGTTAATGGATGATATAATAATAACTATAATTTTAAGTTAAAATGTAATTAATTTGTCATCTGAAATAAGTGAGCCATAGGTAAACAAGACCCAAACCCTCTCATTACATTAACTTGTTCACATACAAGAATATTTCAAGAGTTACAACCATGAGGATTTTGCATACATTCCCTGCATTCCTGTAATCCCACCATTTCTTAGTTCTTGATGATTTTGATAAATTGGTGGATGAACTTCTCTTGATATACGAGGTAAAATATCTACATCAACTGGTAAGCTTCGATATGGAGGAGCAGCTGTTGTGCTTCTTGAAGTGTGATAAGATCTCTGTTTAATGGTTAGTTTGCATTTATCATTATTTTCTTCCACAGCAGATTGCCTGGTTGTGATCTCACAGAAGCAGCACCAACAAACTGTCATGCGTTGATGCTCTTGCAAATTCAGTTCAGTCTTCTTCACACAAATGCCCTTCATAGGAAGACTTGGATGGTAAAAAGAATAGTAAGAAACCATACACAGGAGTCCTATTCCAAATGCACCCCACACAATACTAAGTGCAGCAATCTCAATGTCTCCATAAAGTGTTCTAAATGGATACCACATCACTACAAAAACAGTGTTCTCTCCCAACATAATGACATAGTAAGGAATTGCTCGAATACGAGTCATACCCTCTCTGATGTTGAAAAAACAAAAGATATACACAAATCCAATAACAGCATCAAACAAATACTCTCGACATAGATGGCGTGTACCTTCATCATCAACACAAAATCGCGTTTTCTGGAAAATAAGCCAAGTTGTCATCATAAGCCAGTGAACTGCTACAACCACAAACAGCCAAATGGTATAGTATGAGGCAAACAACACAAGTGCTACAACTCTAGATGCTACCATACACATACGCCATATAATTTGAAGAAAAAATCCAACCCATGAATGGCTTTCTCCTTGACCTAAGAAGTCTCTAAGAGCTTTAGTATATGCCACAATTGCCCATGCAAGAGATAACAAGGAGCTTCCAGCAGCAAATACTGTCAACCAGTCACTCTCAGCATCAAATCGCTTGTTATAAGCCATGATAAAAAGTTGAAGAACTAACTGTGGTGCAGATTCTAAAAAACACTCAAACAGTCTTAACATGCTGATGTCTCTCCATTCTGCCAAGTAAACTTTATAGACATTGACTGTATCAGCTGAGTTTTGCTGACGGGTATGCCATCCAGCTTTAATGACACGCCAGTATCTAAATAATGAAATGAAGCAATAAAATATGAGACATCTAATCAATCAACCTTTTAATCGCAAAATAAATCAAGTAGCCACCTTGGGCAAAATGACTGAACTGTAAAGACCATGTTTCTTCTAAAGTCTGAATCATGACAAAATCGGATGTTCTGGCGCTTGTGTGGCTTTCTCATTGAAAAAACGAGGCAAAATGTTAAATTCATTGTAATCACGTCCACGACTAAATCAACTGATTCAATATTCAAATAAGCTAAGTCCATGAACGTAGACAAAAGCTAATATTATGTCCGGTTTTCCAACAAACTCAGAATGCCAAGTGTCAGTAATCCCCATCTATGAGTAATTAAAGGGGGTCCTGGACAACATGGGACCTAACCTCTGGTATGAAAAAGCAATACATTAAATAATTATAAAAAAACAGTCCAGTGTATACCTGTAAAACAGTATTAAGAGACGCTGGTGTTGGACTTTGTCAAAAAATCCCGCCCACGCCTTTATATTCCAACGATCGTCTTACTTACGTCTACTAACAGCACATAATGTGAGAAACTGATGATGCAATCTACCCGTATACCCAGGAAGAGATGCTCTCGACTTATGAAAAAAATATTCAGGAATCATAATGTTAAATTTACCTGACAATCGGACCAAGTTGAAAAAAATGAAGCAAGTATGTACACCAATTCAGGTATTCGCCATCTTCGTGAAACCATTTGGCAGAAAATATTTGCATTACCACAGAAGATAAAATTACAAAACCTAAAGTTAAGGCAAACCAAAGATATTTCCCATCAAGGAAATAATGTACGGAAACTACCAGATCGGAGATAATGTCGGCAATGAATGTTAAGATGGATGCTATAGCGAAAAGATCCCAAATGATATGAACTCTTTCCGATTCCAGATGAACATAGCTACGGCGATTGACCCTCGAAGCAGCAAGATCCGTTTCATCTCTATTTATGATTCCATTAGAGATTAAAATCCCATCTACATCATCAGTCCCTTCTATATTTCGCCCAGATATAATCCCGGTTGCCATTCCAGTGACATCTGGACCTCGCATGCCAATAAGCCTATGACGGAGGAACACTGGGGCCTAATAAGTTGCGATGGAATGGCGCGCCGTCGATCGAAATCAAATTGTTCTGTACGCGAAGAGTTGTCACAGGAGGAAATTTTCTGCAAGATTTAATTAGTTTCTCGATCATGCCTCCAAGGAAGCCATCTCCTGCAACAAAGATCACCCCTAAAACTACAACACAAAAGCCTGGTACAGGCAGAGGTATTTCAGGTAAGAAAACAAGCACAACAGCAGTGAAACCAGGAGCGGCTGGAAGCAAGGGGAACACTACAAAGAAGGGCAGCACGTCTCCCAAAAAAACACTAGTCAAAGGCAAGGAGAACACCGCAGTATCAAAGGTATGACTGGGTTGGTGCAGATCCCAAATTTATATAGGGTGTCTCCATGGTGACAAGTAAGCTTTACATTCTGTATAAAATACTGGTGTATTATGAGAATGTCTTGATGTTCTAAACAAATAAGTTAGATCAATTAACAACAGAAGCTTATAACCTTAGTTCATAAGCTTCTATTAACATAGAAAATCCTTTTTTTTCGGATGTATTTCAACATGATCACGTCTTTTATTGATGATAGTAATAGTTACCAAAAAGGAAACAAAATTTGAAAGGGTTGGACAGAATAAAGTTAAGGGAGCTAGCCAATAATACCTTTCTTCTCCCCTGCTCAATATATCAAGTTACTTATTTTGTAAAAATTAGCTGGTCTATCCTTTTGATAGCTAAGGAATTACAATATAAATAACAGTTGCAGGATAAACTATATGGTAATGAATTTGAATTCAAACAGCTGCTTTTCTCTTTGCCTCAACATAAATAGATCTATGATAAATCACATAATTTTATTAGACACAAGGTAAGAAGTGGACAAAGCAAGATGAGTCTGCAGTAATTGTTCAGAAATATGTCAGGAGACACTTGGCCAAAAAGGAAATGGTGAAAAGGAAAAAAGCTAAGCAAGAATATGAAGAGCTGATGGACAAGATTCAAAAGGAGGTAGATCAAAGTAACTTATCTCCCAAAAAAAAAAAAAAAAACCTAAAAAAAAAGTAAACATAACAGTGCACCAGGTTACATACAAGTAAAGGCAGGACTTTAAAGTTGTAAGTTTCCCCTTTTACACCTTAGTGGCATCTTTGGAGTAAGCCAGATCATTTTTTCACTTTTCCTTGACATAGATAGGGTCACACTGAGTAAAACCTCCTTCTTAGCTACGCCTTAGCCTCTATGTGTGGAGAATCTGGTTGCTTTCTAAAATAATACTTTTGCTGCTCCTAAAAATTCCATTCTCTCTGTTGACCTGAAGACTGTACAACAAAGGACTGGTGCTGACATTGTTAGTTCACCAAGTTATCTAATGACTATGGCATTCAACAAAAATGCAGCAATGCTCATAGAGCAATATGTTTACTTTTATGTAAAGTTGTTTCCTGAATACCAGGGTTTTTCTTTTTTTCACAATATCAGCTGACATTGCTGAAATTAGAAGATGTGGATTTGGTATTCAGATTCCTTGTCAATCCACATTGTCCTCTTGACAATGTCTGTGAGTGATGACTCATAAAAGTTGTTGGCAAGGCCTTAGGACCAATTGATGAAATTCACCAGCTGCAAGCTCTTAAGTACAATCCCTGAACACCAGTTGTAGGAGACAATGGCCTATTTAGGTCATTGTCTTGCATTCTTGAGCAAGGCACTTGACTCTCATAGTGCCTAAGTCCTTTCAGGACTATGAATGGGTGCAGGTTAACCTCAAGGGAACTTGATGAACTCTAAGGGGGTTTGCCAGTAAAAGTGTAGCATTTCATCCAGGCAGAGAAACAATAATGCCATCCCTTCATACTAATGGACCCCATTGGACTCCTAAGATTAATCCATTTGAAGTGTTACCATATATAGCTTGATCTTGTGCATATTATGTGATTACGCCAGTCATGATAGTTGTGAAAGTCCTTTCTTAACCAAAAGTAACAGGTTTTTACTTGAACGTGTTGCTTATTATGTTTCCCCTGTCTCGGTACAGGCATGGCTGAAGCTGGTTCAGATAGAGAGAGAAGAAGCTGAAAAAGAAAGAAAAAAGGAAGAGGAAGAGAGAAGAAAGAGAAAAGAAGAGACAAAGAGAAGAACTAGAATACTTGAGGCTGCATTTGATGGTGATAATGATGAGATTTTAGCTGTGTTGGACGAGGTACTTCCATCAATTCTGTGTTTTATCATGAATTGGTTCTATTCCCATGTAGAGTAACATTGAGTGGAAATTATATTTATTTCAAATTGCTTGATGACTTAACTCATATGCATGGTAAATGCTGCAATCCCCTGTATGTAGTTAAAAGTTGATGTTTGTGTCACTCTCTGTGTTGTAAAAATTGACCTTAATGTAAGAGAAACCAGACGATATTAGCTTTGGTAACTAAACAATTAAAACTATGAAGTAAAAATTCAGACTAAACCCAAAAATTATCTAGACGGTTCTCTGGTATTGGGAACAAACCACTTAGTTGGAATATCTTTGTTCCTTTGACAAAGCTTACAAAAAAAAGCAACACAGTAACTGTATTTTTTGTTCTCAAAAGAGCCATGATGTTCTGTTTTTTTTTTTTTTTTCAGGCCTATGAAGAAGACTCCAAAAGATCAGACCTATCTGAACCTGCTCGTCAATCCCTCATAGCTAGGCATCAGATGGCTCTTGTGGACTGTGAAGATGCAAACAACAACACCCCTTTGTCAGAAGCAGCAGGAGGGGGCCATGTGGAGACAATAATGCTTCTGATCCAGCGAGGAGCTGTGCTGAATTCCAGGGGAAGATATCAACGAGTACCACTTTGGCGCGCTGCCTTTGGAGGACATCTTCAGGCCGTCCAGGTGCGCCACAAAACATTTTTGCAACAATGTCTACTACTAAATATTTTTCCCTTTCTGATATGATAAATATTTAAATTCTCTCTTTTATGTTTTTTTGTTTTTTTGTTTATTCTTGTACATAAGGAAGGAAGGGATGCTGTTTGGATGTAAAACCAGATTCTCCAAAAAATGAAATAGAGAAATCTATTATTATCACTTGGTACTGTAACTGCTTCCAGTGAAGCTAAATGTTACTGTTTCCAAGAAAAGCTGCAAAATATTTTCTGGTTAGATTGATGCCCCTGTGATTAGTTCTTTTTAGACAAACTTATAGTTAGGGTTTCAGCTCAGGATAAGACCCCATGTGATCAAGATCATTTTTGAATAAAAGACAAGTTAGATCATAATCCTTGATAAAGTAATCAAGACCTGTGAAAGTTGGTAAGCAATAACTTGTTTTGTGATTATGTTACCTAGCTCTTGGTTGTTGCTCAAAGCGAAACTTATTGCTTGTTTTTTTACCTTTCTTTTGGTTCTTTTAATTGCCACAGGCTTGTTTCCAAAATAGAGATTATTCTTAAGCTATGATCACAATACTTAGGTAATTTCTTCACGTAATGATTTCAGTTGACCACGTCAATATAATTATGCCCCAAGGAATAGGAAAAGGAATAAAGAAAGAAAAGATCTTAGATTGGCTTGGTGTTTATCGCATGCTGCAACCCAGGAATCGACTTTCTAAATCTAGCTGGAAAAGAAACATTTACAGTATAGTTAGGTCTCAGGTTTTGAACTTAAGGTTTAACAGAATTGCTCCTTTGATCAATTTGTAACCCTAAATCAATTAGTTGTGGTTTCCAGCATTTTTTTACCATCACAACTTATACTTTCTGGATGTAAATTATCAAAAAATATTTATTTTTTGTGAACCATGATAGACCCTTCTAGAGCATGGTGGTGATCCTAGGCTCATAGCAGATGATGGCACAAATGCAATACAGGTCAGAGAATGTACTGTGCAACATAACTTATATTGACCAGGTTAGCCCAACTGTAAGATTACTGTAGTGTAAGTAGAATTCAAATTTGCACCTTTCTCTCTTGGTATGACTTATCCAAGAAAAAAATAAAACTGTTTATAAGTTAACAGTTGCTGCTGGTAAGAAAACCTTGAAATGATCATATTGGAGGTTGTGATTACTGACATGTCAAGTGTTTCCAAAGTTGGAACATGCACAGGTACTTTTATAATGAGCGAACTGTGGAGAGTTACATCAGTACCCTCTTGCCCAACCCACTGTCATATATGTTTTCCTTTGTCAAGTATAGACGTAAGCTTGATATTTTGTAGTTCATGAAATTTAAGTTGTTGCACCTGTTTGAGCCCTCTGTCTTCCTTTCACTCCAATCTGAATGGGGGTATCCTCAGGTGGCAGCTCTACCAGCTGTTGAACAGGTTTTACAGGAGTGGGACATTAAGCAAACAGATGTTTTACTAGAAAAACTGGAAGCTGATAGAAGTGCTAGACAAGAGCAAGAAAGAAAGTTAAGAGATGCAGAGAACAGTAGGTTTGTAGCTGAGGTTTTCTTTTTATTACCAGCTGTCTTTTATCAAAATAGTTTTTAAAATTATAAACTCAAATTCAATTCTCCACAATGAGAAGTGTATCTAAGGAACAATCATTGCTACCAGTGCATGCATAGGTAGTCAGTTTCTTTAAGAGTTAACAGGGTAATTTAGTATTATCAACTGAGTTGATAATGTAAAGTGGCCACTGTAAAAAGTTTAAAAGCTGATTAAAGTTAGTTTAACTGTATTCTTCTCAGATTAAAGTTTAACACTTTTATGATTCTTTTGCCAAATTTCTTAATTAGACTTGAGAAGGAGTTAAATAATGCAGAAAAAGAGAATCAAGCTTATCAGAAAGAGGTACGCCTGCTTAAGATTAGAAAGAAAGGAAACTTCAAGAGACTTCTGGCTTTCAGATAGAAAAATAAATTGTATCAAAACTGTAGCTCTCCTGAAATACAATATCAGTGTAATCAACATCAAACCTATTTCCCCTTTTAACTGACTGAAGCTCCAGGAACTGATTGGCTTGTTACTTCCCCTAACAATATCAATAACAGACTTAGCAGCCACAAGGTTTTATTCTCACAAAATATGACAAAACTATTCTCACAAAAAAATGAAAAAAATTAAGTTTTCTTGACTAATTTACAAGAAAATGTCTGGCAGCAAGATAAGAGAATGACTATGATTTAGATCTTACAAAGTAAAGGGTTACAAAGCTATACAGAATAATATTTATAATGCTCTTGCAAAGAATTTAGTGATTTGTTTAGGCATAATCTTGAAATTTATCTTTCTCAGTTAGCTAAAGCACACTGTGAACTAAACAAAAGAATTTATGAACATGACAAGTGCATGGCTGAAGGAAAGACTGACAAACATGAGGTGACCTTGCAGGTATGTCACAACAGAATAAACTGTTTAAAATGGGATTGAAAGCCCTGCATGACTCTCCAGTGCATGTTTTTTATAGTTTGGGTCTTAAGAGTATGTCTTTGAGAGAGGGGTGGATCTCTGTAAATTTTACCCAGCAATGGTTGTCGTTAAATTAAATGCCAGTTTTTTAAGTTGATCAGGCCTGTCAACCCCATTTTGGACAAGTGAATGATGTTTTACATACAAGCAGGGCTGGAATGATTGGTTTTTAAAGCTGATAAGTGTCTATGTCAAATAATTTGGTTCCAGATTAGTTTAAAAGTTTAAGTTCGCAGTCTAAGATTCTTTAATGACCAGTGAAGATCATTTTGTCACATGTTAAGAAATTACTTGTAACCAAATGAAATGTGTGCTGTAAATTATTGACACATACCAGAAACATATAGGTTATATGTTTCTGCACATTCTTAATAAACTTGACTTGCCTTATATTTCAGGCAGTACATGATGCTGAGGCAGTGCTTGAACATGCAAGGAAAAAAGCAGAAGCATCAAAAGAAGCATTAGCTCAGGTAAAATTTAGCATCTCTTACTGAGAACTAGTCAGTGTGTTAAGTTAAAGAGATGCTGTCCTTACACTGATATATTGGACACTATCTGTGATAAATCACTAAATCTTGTACTGTGGGAAACACAGTGGTATGACTGTGAATTGAAAGTTCCATTTTTGATCCTCAGTGAGCCAGATCACTGTCTTGTGTTGCTTTGTAACTTGTGACACTTAAAACTCTCATTGATAGTTCCTCACAGCACAATAATACTGATTCATGTAGTTTGTTCAAGGTCATCAGATACTAAACATGAACCTTTACACAGGTGAAACTTGAACTTAGAGAGCAGAATAAAAAGGAGGACAACTCTGCAGGTGAAATAAATGTTACAAATAATTGCCACAAATTTTTAGTGCAAATTAAAAGTGGTGAAATGAAAAAAAATATTCACAGACAGTTTATTGAGAATCAGATATAGTGAATTAATTAAATGTAGGAAAGGACAACAAGATACATGCAAACAAGAGTTATACAAAAAAGAGTACTAGATTTAGAGTTTGAATGAAGAAATTTGAAACAAAAGTGAATTTCCAGGCAATGTGTAGTTTTCCCATCTTTCCTGTAACTTATACTAAAGTAAGCTTTAAAAAGGTCAATGCTCAGTTACCTTATTTAGTCAACGAACATACTATGTACGTATTGATGGAGTTTGATCAGGCAAGACAGACTTAAGGCCATGCCATACTGACTGAGCACAGGGAGGTCTGTATATGATGCTTGATTATTTAGTCTGTAGAGTTTCTAGACTGTAGACAGTCCAGATAGGTGTATCTACTGTAGGGAATGTGGATAGGTGTTTTTAATTCACTGTAGATAAATGTATTCTGTTGCTATACGGGATTGACAATCAAATCAAATGTAGATGCTTTGCACAGTAAACAGTCTGAGTGTGGAACATATTTGGTTTTTTAATGAAGTAGTACTCAGAGTGACTATATGGTGAAGTAGTATGAAGTACACACCCTTTGCAAAAATGTTGACACTTAAAAAAGTGTTCACAATGAACAGTGAGAACCCTACAGCTCTGAGGGTACACATATACATAATGACCACCATTAGCACATGGTGAATGATGGAAGCTATCCACACTTTCCTGGAAGAAATTAATTATTCTTAATGAAGGGTTTTCATGAATTGTGAGAGAAGTGAATCACTGATTATGTATCTGCAGGTTAGCATTTGGGCAATTATGCATATACCTACCAACAGCTAGTTGTACTTTAACTATTTTTGTGTGTGTGTATGTGTTTCTTCCTATCAGTGTTGTTCTGAGACACAACACCATAGTAAAATGAATTACTGAAAGTACTTTCAAATAAAGAAATATATTTCCAGATATCAGAGGTAGACCACATACAAATTAAATTACAATAAAGTACTTTAAGAGCACAGGAGGATCTAATTTGGGATTACTCTTTATTTAAGCTGACATAGACGTAAAGGGAACGAAAGTTATGATAAAAGACCTCGATGATGTATTGTTCAGAGATGTTGGTGGCAAGATTGCTGCAGATGGAAGGTAGAGCCAATAAATGCTGATGATTTTTGCTGTTATTCTTTTTGTATGTTTGGCTTTAAATTGTTCAAGCCAGTTTTGTTTTGTTTTTATTTCTGTTTTTTATGTTTCATGAAATCAAACTGGTGTGGAAATTTTACACTGAAAAAAAAAATTGGAAACATATCAGACAATGTGTATAAACAGATGCATTAAAATTGCCAGCCTGGATTGTGTGCTCCTCAAGTTTAAGTGACTAGATCTTAAACAAGCTATGGTTAAGTTTTCTTGTGTATATGGCCATTATAATTGTCTAAATTGTCTAATTGTCTAAATTGTGTTTACAGGTGGCCCCTACTGATAGATTCATCTCCTCAGACCTCCACTTTCTTGCGCTACCGCGACACAAATTTCTTAAATGCACTAAATCCCAAGCAGATGGAGCCTGATGTGATTCGTCTGGCACTCTTAGGAGCTTTGAGGTCAACACAAATAACTTATTGTGGTCAATGAGCAGTGCATTTATTGAAATATTACCCTAAGAAATATGACACAAAAACTCTGTTTAAGGCCCTGATAAACACAGTGTCGTAGAATGAGTGTTATACTTTTGTAATAATTTATAGTACAATGTAGGATTAAAAAGTTGAATGCTGTTACTTGCTTGTTTACTTGATAGATATGGGAAGCCAGCTGTGCTGGATATGATGGATGTAGACATGTTTGATACTGTCACTATGGTATTTGATGGAGTCCAGAAGGGACTCATGGCCTCACTCATGTCTAAAGAGCTTCTGAAAGATAATAAGTTAGTATGAATGTAGTATTTGGAGCACAGCTTGTAATGTCTGTAAGAAATTACTGGAAAAATCTATCAGGTGTAGCCGCTATTAGTCAGTTATGTAAAAAGTTATATTAACTGGGCACACATATTCCATTATGCTCAACAATCAGTCACTTTTTCAGAAATTAAAGACTGGACTTAAAAATTAAAAAAGGGCCAGTATTCAACTTTGCTAGTTTTTCAGTGCCTCCAGTCATAAAATCAAGACGACTTAATACAACACTTGATACCTGTAGCCCTTTTCTCTTCAGCAGCATTTCCTGCTTCAAAACTTTCAAAAAGCACTGAAATCTCCATAAACTTACTACCTTTTTTATTATTTAGACCCATCTCTATGAACAAAATGTTTACAATTTGTTTTGCAGATTTTTAGAACTTGTCCGACCAGAAGATGGAGAGGAGTACAGTAAGACAAGTTTCTTAGGAGCAAGAATAGAGAAATTTATGTTTATCATAATTACTCAACAATGGAATCCAGCAGAACATTTACTTGAACAGACTTACCCAATAAGAGTAATCATCCCTTCCAGGCCAGATTTATAAGATTCTGTGCTAAACTTGTTTCTTCATGTATCACTCACTTCTTCTTCAATGCAAATTAAGGGACTTTTTTACTGCAGGTAACATGTGGGTGCTTTGTAAAGTACATAACTTATATCAAGCTACTTGCAAGTTAATATCAGTGGTGTATCCAACTATAACAAAGTGGAATTGCCTAGGACTAAAATCGTCATGGTTTTGATGTCCACAATCTTTCTCTCACTTCATGTTCCAAGTATCATTCTGTGATCTGAATTACTAT
This sequence comes from Pocillopora verrucosa, assembly GCF_036669915.1. Classification (NCBI taxonomy): domain Eukaryota; kingdom Metazoa; phylum Cnidaria; class Anthozoa; order Scleractinia; family Pocilloporidae; genus Pocillopora; species Pocillopora verrucosa. Next base: position 19,832,940 of record NC_089313.1, read on the forward strand.
TCTAATAAGCAGTCTCTTATGAATATGGAAATTCTGGACATACAGCCCTTCTTTCTTAGTTCTCCTTGCATACACAATACCATGCATGCGTCCTCATTCTTAATGTAGACTTTTATGTCAAAACTGAATTGTTCTGATGAAATAACAATAAAATAAACTGAATCTTTTGTTTTAGGATCTTTCATTGTAACTTGTGGTGATATGGATTAAGATATGGGGAGACAAATGAAAAGAAAGCCAGAGGGAAGTTTACACACCAAGTATATATATCATCTTTCTCAAAGTGATCACGAGTCTGACAAAACTTTAAAAACATTTATTGAACACTAGGTTTGTTTTACAAAGATTTTTAACCCCAACATATTCGATAATGCAAGACGTTGCTTTTATAAGAACAAGATGTATTTTAGCAATAGTCTAATATAACTATCCTATTGTATTGTCAAAACAAAATTTGACTTCAATACATGAACATAAATACTTGGAGATGAATGATCATGAACAAAACATGTTCCTTGTGGTTTAAGGCTGATAAAGCCATAATATGTTCCTTCACCAAGATAAAAGTTTCTCCAACATGTCTAAAACCTACTTCCAGAAACCTTGATAGAGAATATGATAGCATCACTTACTTAAACTCAGTTACCTCTAACCTCCACCTTATCCAACTTACAGTGCACAGTATGTCATCTAAAAGCTACTAATTAACAAATTTTAAAAATTATCTTTGCAGCTTTTAATTAGGTTTTCATTTCAAGAGAATTGACTAAAACAACCAAAATCAAAAAGTTGAAAAATTTGCCAAACACCATTTGTCAAGTTATGCCTGTAGACTATACCTTAATTTGAAGTTTTTGGTGCACTGCTCACTGTGATTATGGTCCTCCATCCCGTGTGTTTTTCATTAACAAAAAAATCCAAAAATTGTAGGAGGTCAACACATCCTAAATTGAATGGGATTACAATTTTATGGCTTCAGTGCAAAGATCTTAACATGGAACACATGGCAATGCATTTTAGTATTCACAGTGTTATAAATTACTCTTATTAGTCAGTTACCATTAGTTGACCTGAACTTCATTTCTCTTGGTAGTTAGAGTAAGCAAAATTCTACAGAACTGTCACTTGTAAAAAGGAAGGGGCACTGAATTTGTATTAACTGGATGTGTTCTAAACCAAAGTATGCCTGCTGTCCATATTGAAAGCACAAAGTTTTATAGGCAAAATAATGTTACTAGAGAAGGAAATCAACATCAGGCCTGTTTTCAAACAAGTTCTTGAGAACAGAAGAGTCAGCCATGGTGGTCACATCGCCAATCTTCTTCTCATTCTTTGCAACCTGACGAAGAACTCGACGCATGATCTTGCCTGATCGTGTCTTGGGCAGACCAGGTGCATTTTGAATAACATCAGGAGTGGCAAAGGGTCCAATTTTTGTGCGCACTAAAGTATACAAAAACCAAAAAATATTACTGTCAGTTTATGAGAGCTATAGCCTTCTGTAAGAAGCTTTGAGAGGGATAGAAAAGATCCAGCTTTACAATAACTGATGGAATATGCTACTACCTGGAAAGTCAGTGAACTTTGCAAACTCAATGTAAGTTTCAACTGTCACTAATAGTTTCATTAATTTTGACAAACATTTCTCACAACTGTGTTTACTTTTAGGCCAGTGAAAAGCTTAGCTGGAGAAATAAAGCTTAATATTTTTAATCTTAGGTGGACTTTCGTTGATTTTTTGCAATTAACAAATAATAATTTCCTAAAAAAACTTATACTGCCTGGAAAAATATAATAACATGGCTAAGAGAAAATAGGGAGAACAATAATGAGATAACAGGGAGAAACAATCAATTTACTACCTTTTTGCTTAAGTTCTTTGATGAGCTGTTCATTAAATTCCACACCCTTCAAAGCAAAATGATTATAATTACTTCAACACATATACTTATTTCAGTAAGTTTAAAAATACATGTGCTAACATAGCTAGAAATAAGCAGTTTTAATTTACAATTCAAGTGAAAATATCAATTGGGACATGCTATTGTCATTAATTTTATGTCAATTATTGTCTTTATAAATGACCGCAATGACAGTCCTTTTATTGGTGCTTTTGTAATAGCTGACAAGGCATTTTATTTTGGAGCTGATTTTACCTCCATCAATGTGGTAAAACAGTAGATCCCTTCTCCTTTTTCTCTGTGAGGACAAGATACCTGAGTGCAAAACAAACAAGTTCCGTGAATTGGATGCTGATGAAAAGACCTTCCCTATCAATTTTTGTAAATTAATAAGTTTGTGCATTGCATTTAGAGGCTTATTTCAATACTTATGGGCCAGCTGTTGTACAAGTAAGTATATAGTTAACCAAATATCAAGGAGTTAAAGGGGTTTTTTCCCCTTAATTAGGGAGGGTAGTGCAAGGAAGGGCAATTCAACTAAGTGTTAAACAATCAAAACCAAAGCTGTGACATTGGCAGTCAAAACAAATTCAAATATGACAAGGAGCAAGGGAAAAAAACTGAAATAAATCTGTCTGATGTACAGGAAAATACAACTCTCAACTTGTTTTGAACTAATACTATTGATGGAGAGGCAAAGGAAAGGCAAGTTTCTCAGGCCCATTACAGAGCAAAGTGAAGCAAAACCAACCAATCTCAAAAAGCTTTCAACACTAAATTGGAAATTGCTGACTAATCTTGTGAGTATGTGCCTTTTTGAAAAACATGAATACCAAGGGGTAACAATGATGATAGTTATGAAGCAGCTGATGTTCTACAGATCTATCCCTAATGATATCCTAGAAAGGATTTTATTATTATTATTATTATTATTATTATTATTATTATTATTATTATTATTATTATTATTCTAACTATTATTATTATTACTATTGGTTGCAGCAGAAAATATCTTGTACAATCAGAGGTTAAAGTACCGTACCGGTAATTTCCGTCCATTTACTCGCATCAGTCAATTTTTGCAATAACAAGAAAAAAATTTCAACAGATTACCCACACTGGCAAATAACCAGCACCCGAAAACAAAAGAAAATCGTCAACTCGCACAAAGTTCCTTCATTATTTTTGTTGACATGATATCCTTTAACGTGCAATTAATAAATTGTCTACCCTGTTTCATTGAGAATGATCTGTTCTAAAAAAAATCGATATTTCAAGATATTTCGATTTGCATTGGCTTTCATCGAGAGTATTAAAGTCTCTAATTGTAACGAGCAATCTGTGCAAAATAAACGAGTTATTACAGAGGTTTTTTAAGGTGTATCTTTAGTGGATCTTATCATCTCTGGTTTTTCCTGCTTATAGTTTTAAAACTATACCAGAAGCTTTAAAAATTATCCTATTACCCACACCTTCCTATAACCTGCACTAACAACTGTTTGTAGAAAAATTAACAGATTATCCACAGGTAATTGGCTGGAAATTACAGTACCTGGCATGTTAAATACAATAACATTCAAATAAAAAGTCCTTGAATTTACCTGGTTGTTACTGTAAGTTAATGAACTTCCCTTTCCCCAGGGATAGAAAAGCAATCTTCTTGGTCAACTCAGACTTTTGTCCCTAATTAATGATTTAAAATATATACCCCTTATCTTTAATTAATAATAATGACTAACATACCACAGCAGCTTCAGTTACTCCATTGTGTTCCACTAAAGCACTCTCAATTTGTGCTGTGCTTAGCAAGTGACCAGAGACATTCATACAGTCATCTGTTCGCCCAGTGATCCAATAGTAACCATTATCATCACGTTTGCAACCTACCACCAACATGTATAATCTCCTTACAATCTCAGAATGTTATTCAACACACAAGTGACTAGAATGGAGAAAGCACCTCCTCTAGAGAAGGTTACATGTACTAAGCTCTCTTAATTGGCTAAAAAAGAAATGTAAAGCTGTTGGAATGGAGGATTTCTTATCAGATCTTACCAGTTGCACCTTTCAGCTCCCAAATTTCTAAGCTTTGGACACTAGGATAGGGTCCAATAGTAATGGCTCACTAAGTGTGTAAGACTAAATTCTCCATTTTAAATCCTTCAACCTTCTGACTACAGTCACAGCAAAGAGTTTGGTGAAGTGTACAGAGCACATGATTAATAAGGACCTTACCATCCCCTGTGGTGTAGTAACCATTGAACTTTGAAAAGTAAACATGTTCAAATCGCTCATGATCTCCATAAATAGTTCTTGCCATGCCTGGCCAAGGTTGTTTCATCACCTTCAAAATGAAAACAAGCAGCATTATAACTATAAACTACCATCATGATGTCATTCTGCTGTTGCATACTTAGAAAGTTCAACAAATAGCCTGCAGGCATTACCAAAAGCCCTTCACAAGCTCCTTCAAGTTCTTTTCCATGTTCATCAACAATGGCTGGCACAACTCCAAAGAATGGAAAAGACTGCGGAGAAAAAGTGACGCAAATTTAAAATATTGTCACAGAAATATGTAGTGTTGGGCAAAATTCTAAAATAATACTAACTGTCAAAAGCAAGAATTCACAAAAGTAGCTTGTGATGAACTTTGGAGGGTTTCCTAATTTTTGTTCCTTTTTTCATTTTTAATTTCTCACCCCTCATTCATAAAAAAAAATCAAGTTAAGTTAAAGGAATTTAACAACATTTCATTCAATTTAACACATGATGGGAAAGAGAACATCTATAACAGAGTGCAAATTTGATATACGACCTGTTCATGAGGTTCAAAAAAGGTAAAGATTCTATTGAACTGAATTCATTCAAAATTCTTCCCTTTTTCTTGAGAAAACTTAGAGTTTATGGATCGAGAAGACTAAGCAATAGACACTTAAAAAAAAGGGTAGGAATCTTACTGCAGCTCCAGGTCTCATGGGTGTTGCTCCAGGTAGGGAGGTGATGACATGTCCACCCTGTATTTTGAAAAATCATTGTGAATATAGTGTCATAAAACTTAAGAAGGAGGTCATGAATATCACATCATCATCAGAAATGCCTGATTGTGGGTTCCACAAATGCATAACTGTCTTTTTTCATTTTTTGTTTTCGTTTAGTTAAGTTTTTCCATTTGGTCAATTAGCCTTATATTGTGGGCTTCTTTTGTTTCAAAGGTTAATTTTTAATTTGCATATTGTACATCTTCCCTGAGCTAGTGCTTTTGATTAGCACACTTAAACACACATTTAGTGAATTAGATGTACATGAACATGTATCAGGGAAGAGGAAGGAAGTTTACATTCATTCACCCTTAGTTGTGGCAGGAACAGATAAATACATTGCTTAATATGTAACTTGTACTCACAGTCTCTGTCTGCCAGTAAGTATCAACAATTACACATTTTTCATCTCCCACAGTGTGGTAATACCACAGCCACGCTTCAGGATTTATAGGCTCTCCTACTGTGCCAAGTACTTTCAGAGATTCACGACTGTACCTGAATTTAACAAGAAATATTTCTTGGAAATTAAGAATACAATTGCTTGGATTTTTCACAGGTAATTCCTAACCTTGTATAATCATTATCAATAATTACTGTCTTGTCAAATTAAGCATAACGCTTGTGCCACATTCATGAAGGGAAAAAAATAATGTTTTATCAATAACAATATGGACAAAATGCCAGGATTTCTGCTGTTTCTAACACATGGCATCTCACGACACACACTGATCATTCTCACTACATCTTTTACAAAGTCTTCAGAGTAACTGGGTATATCTAGGGCTTTTTGCCAGCATAAATGAGGTTGGATTGAGCTTTTTTGTGCAAGAAATAAGTCATATAAAGATAACAAGCCTTTTTTGTTGATACATGTTTAGTTTTATATTAAAGTTAGTTTTGTTTTTGAATTTTTAATTTCTGACAATGAGAAAGAACTACAACTCAACATATACAACAAAACCAAAAGAGATGTTCTTTGCTGCTTACTTTTTTACAACATCTTTTCCAAACTTCATGAGAGACCTGATGGCTGTTGGAGCTGTGTAGAATTTGGAAACCTTATATCTATCAACAACATCCCAGAAGCGGCCAGAGTCAGGATAGAAAGGAGTACCTTCAAACTATACACAAGAAATCATGATTGGAATTAGGCAGGGAGGTCTATATACTATAAAAGTTCATGCACTCAAAATACAGCCACACTCATGAAATAAGCAACTAGAGAAATCAATGAACCTGAAAGAAAAAGTGACAGTGGTCTTTTCTTCCTTTCACTCAATGAAAGGTTCCTGGCCAAAAGTTTGCCAATCAACTAACCAGGCATGTAAACTTATTGTGCAGATATTCAGGCCTGTTAGCAGCATTAGCAAATTGACTTGACATGTTGGCGATCTCTCACCAAGCCACCATTGCCACCAAGACAAGTTTCTTTTCCTTAGCATAACAAATCACACCTTCATAATGGTTTCACCAACGCCATGTAAAGTGTGTGAAGTTAAACAGATTTGGAGCGTCTGCATTTAATTCAAAATAAATCATTCAATTTGGAACATTTAACAAGTAATTTACTTGTGCATAACAGTTAGCAAGAAGAAACACTCCACCAACAGAGGAAGGGATCATTCACAACGATCTTGCATCTCACCTCCTAATAGTTAATAAGTTGGCTCAATGAAAAAGTGTCTCACCAGCACACTTGTTGCACCATTTGCTAAGGGTCCATAAGTGATGTAACTATGACCAGTGATCCAGCCAATGTCTGCAGTGCACCAGTATATCTCTCCTGGGTGATAGTCAAACACATACCTACAAGCAGCATATCAAAAAACATTACTGGATGATTGACACACTGGCTTTAAAAGTGGTAAGTGTCAAACTCCAGGTCTAGTCCTGTTTAAATGTTATATTTTCTTGCGCAAAAGTTTGCAATGAAGTGGTATGCCTAGGATTTGTCATGAGTATAGGCAAGGAAATTCAAGTCCTTCAGTCTGGTCCTATGAAAGTATCAAATGATCTACCAGGTGAGCAATACAAATTGTGCCCACATGAAAATCATTTAGCAATGTCAAAAGCATAGTGTGTGAAGAGATTGATTGAGAAGTATGCTCTGTTGGTAAACTAAGAGAGATGACAAAAACACCACAAGAACATAACAAAGAAAATTCAGAATTCCTGAATTTCATGAATAATGGAATTTCACTCTTTTGACTTGAATTATGCCACAGAAGCCTTTCTACTGGTACCATTTGTTACAGTCACGCATATACCCACTGTATTACCTTTCTGACTCCAATCTTCAGCAATCTCTCAAACAAGTCAAACAAATCAAACAAATAAAGCAAACAAAGAAAAGTAAAGAAAACAAAAAATACATATCAGGATGTTCTGTTGACATACTTAAAGGTAACAGCAGTGTAGAGCATATAACCTCCCACAGTGTGAAGGACACCTTTGGGTTTACCAGTTGATCCACTGATGACCAAGAGAGGGAAATGCACTTTAGTTAATATGATAAGTTTTAAATGACACCAAATAGATTCCATTAGTATTGCAACATTTCATGCCCTTTTCTTCATTAATTACTAATTCAAACATAGGAATGCATAGCATGCAGGAGGTTTTTTTTTTCCTGGCACAGATTGAGATACACACTTTGTGTCACTTTCAAATGGACAAAAATTTCACAGTACTTCTCCTTAAGAGGAGGAAAAAAAAATAATTTGTCTGAAGTCACACAGGTATTTTGTGGTCTATTGTCTAAATACTTCAAAGCATAAATAAAATGCATTGGTGCCACACTTACTGTTGTTTCCCTCGCAGCTGTTGTTTGGTCTCGTTACACAATGCCATGTATTTCCCATTTGAGAGAGAGCGCGTTGCATGATGAGACCAAATAACAGTTGTGAAGGAGACTACCCTTACTACCATTCCTTTACCAGAGAGAAAATCAAAATTATTTGTCTACAGTTAGTTGCCTCAAAAATAAAAATATAATTCCACGTAAGCAAACTGAAATTCTGCTGTATCTCCAATAAACTCTAGCCAAAGATATATTGCAATCTCGAAGAGGTAAAGATATATTGAACAAGAGAAAAGGACAATATTTTAAAGAGTGCCCTTTGATTGGTTGTAGCCTATCTGGACTGTGCCCTCTGTGTATGAAAAACCTGATAAAACACAGGTTGTGTACAAGGAATAAACATGCAATTGGATTAATTCCAAAAAGGTAAATTCCAAATTTTATATGCAGAAAAAGTAGAAACACAGGGAATTGTGTGGAAAATTTACAATCAGTAGCATTTAGTTCCATGTGAATTTTTTCAGCGGGATCGGACAATGCGGTAAGAATACATGATCAAATGCAGGTTGTTTACACAGAAATGACACGTGATGAAGCAAAGTCTAATTTGGCAAAATGGAATTTGATTGATGGAGTACAGTTCAACCACATGAAAAATTACCTTATGTTCATGTAGTGCACTGATTTGGTGTGTTTTCATTAGACTTTGGACATTATTTTTATTGTACGTGATGGAATGGAAGTTGTTTGGCATGTGAGTAAAGGCAATCTGATTGGTGCAAGATACATACTCAGATGCGACAAGCTGATTGGTGCAAGCAACATACCACCCTACATGCTAACATAGTTGATTTCGTTTTTTATAAAAAAAAAAAACTAAAAAGTGCTCCAATTTACCAAACTGATAATTTTCCAAAAACAAAGGTTATTGATAAGGATACTAACTCTTCAATTTTTTTTTCCAAACTAAGATTATTATTCAAATCATGTGGCCTAAGCAGAGTATTGGTGGCCTAGGGCTTGCCCCAAAATATGATAAAAAATTATTGTACCATATAGGTAACATTTTAGCCCAAGTTATTTACATGAAATTATGCTGCTTTGCAAACACTTCATCCCATTAACTGCACTCTAATTGAACTTTGGAAATAAAAAAAACTTTCTCCACTTTTTCAAGATGTCATATTTATTTTCTCTTTCATTTTCTGAGCAAATTCAGTAATTCAACACATTTAGTAATTCAAAAACCCAGCAAAAGCCTTTTGATCAGCAGAAGTTTTAGTTCAAAAACTAACATACTTAGATAGTTTTAAGTACCTTGTGTAGAGCATGAACAATGGATCCTCAGCATCCACCCAGCATGGCTCACATTTGTCACTAGCATTTGACATAAGTTCATGCCACCAACAGTCGACAGCATCATTGAAATTTACCTGTTGAAAAAAAAAGGTAAAGGTCAAAGCCTGCTCTTGAGGCTTATGGCTCACACTTCCTCACATATCCTCCTAGTTTCTGTAGCATGAAACATCAAGGAAAATTTAAAAGAATGAAATAAAACCAACACTACTCCTCCTAGATGGGATGCTGGTATGTTTTCCATAAGCTTACAGTTAAACACAGTTATGTTTTTTAGTGAAGAGAGTAACTGTGAGACTCATGTACCTTGCCAAAGAACCCAATACAATATGCATTTCTTTGCTGTGCAGGAAAACTAGGAGATCAAGAATGATTGAACAATGAATCACCTGTGCTGGTGGACAAGGTTTTTTGGCAACTGGTGATGAATGTGGACTTGTGGCAGTGGCGCCTTCCACATGTTGAACAACAATACAAGTTTCCACAGTAAATTCCCTGCAAGAAACAATAAAGAAAAAGTATACTGTATCAAAAAAATATACTCTATTTAGTGTAGACAGACATAACATTATTAATCACTATCATGCCAGAAACATTTCTTCAAGAAATTCTTTGTAATCCCTGACAAAATAAAATTTACTTCCTTCTCAAAAAATCTTTAGTTGCTTTACCACAGAACTATAAGGGATGCATCCTGAATACTGCCGGCATTCCAAGGTCAGTTAAAAGCTTTGCACAATGATCAAAGGAAATAAAGATGATACTCACTTATCTTTGCACTTTGCAATGGCATCATCAGCAATTTCCTTAAGGTTAATAAGCTTTGTACCCCTATATGACCCATCTGAAATTTTGCAGATAACATCAACATCATTATTGTTATCTCTAGTGTTATTTAGCTTAAAACCACATGTGTAACATCAAAATCAATGCGAAAGAAACGAAGATGAGACTAATATTCTTAAGGACAATAGTCAATAGTGTATGCAACACTTTCACTTTAATTATCTGCTTAAAAATTAGTGAGTATTTTAAAAGACATTGCTAACCCTGAAAGGAATTTTAAGTCACAGCTAGTGCAAGTAGGTCTAGTGGACTGTTGAATGAAAACCAATAGAAAGTGCTTACCAGCAGTAACAAGTAATTTACAAGATGAATCAAGAATCCGCTCAGCCAAAGATTCTGCAGAGAATCCTCCAAACTGGGGATGAGGTAGCACGTATAATATATGCAAAAAAACCCACCAAAAATAGGTATAACCATTCAAGATGAATTAGCTATCACACAACAACTAGAACCCATGTAAAACTCCTTAAACTGCCATCATGACAGCAAAAGTTTGACCAGTTTTTACACAAGCTAGGAAACCTCTTTAAAGGAGATAAAACTTCCCATGAACAATTTGAAACAAAAGATCCTACATGATGAAGTTTTTGTGCCAACTCTTTCACTTCCAAGTTGAACTCAATCTAACTCTTAACTAGTGACAACACATCACATTGATGCTTGTTAATGAGAATTTGAAGTTATATAAAAATTATCATTGCTCAGAATGAGCCAGTCAGCAAAATACCACTACTCTAGGAACAATCCATTTTCTTTTAAAGGTACTATTAACAAGTAACAGTCTTGTCTCTTGGGGTCTCAACTTCCTGTAATTGATTAACTGATGCCATCAAAGAAGTCAAATGGTGGTTGGTGGGTGAATCACTTTGAGAATATTATCAAAAATGCATGGACAAATCATTGCTTGGCTGATGATCATAAAAATGGCAGTAAATAAGGTTGGAAGGTAAATGAAAATATCAAAATGTGAAATGTAAATAAGGAGGGGATATAAAGATAAAAGTTAAAGTGAACAAAGTTTAATAACTTTTTCTCACCACAATTGAGTGAACAGCTCCAATTCTTGCACAAGCTAACATTGCAACTACCAACTCAATAATCATTGGCATGTAAATGGCCACTCTGTCACCTTTCTTAATACCTAATGTTTTAAGAGAAGATAAGAGAAAAAATGTGGCTTAGTTTTACTAGCTATGAATGAGAAATGATAAAAAGCAAATGTTCAATATATCTAAAATCTTGTCTTTAAAATTAATTTGTCTGGTTCACTTTCATTGCAAAGTGCTGTATATTAACTCCACATTATATCATTTTCACAGAACCAATAATTCAGTAAGGAGACAGATTAGAATTAAATACTAAAAAGGGTTTGGGTTCACAATCCTAAGGACCATTGTTTCACTGAAGAATCATTTTGCTATAATGAATGGTTAAATCCAATGTGCACATTGTTAATGTTTACTGTTCCACATGCCCTCTGTTTCGATGGAACACCTTCAGCTTATCTTGGTTTGAACAGTTTGAAACAACAAAGAGCCTTGTTACTATTTCGTGACAAGATGTTACTCATTGACTGAATATCTCACAGTAATTAAGTTCTGTTTATGGGTTAAGTTCTTGCTGACAGTTTGCTGGTACTAATTAGTGCTCACAAGTTGCAAGAGGCACTTTAGTAGTAAGTGCCTTCCCTAAAAACACAACACAATGATCAAGCAAGGACTGAACCTCTTGTTTTGAAGTCAAGCATACAAAAAAAATTTTAAGTTAATCTAAAATTATAGTTATAATAGTTGATAGTCCCTACCTTTGTCTTTCAAAACATTGGCAAACTTGCACACTTCTTTGAGAAGTTCACTGTAGGTAATCTGCTTATTATCTTCAGGAAAATTTCCTTCCCTAAATTGCATAGAAAAGTGCACACATTGCTTAAAATCTGCCAAGACAAAGGACATCTTGCAGTAAAGTATAATGGTTTGACTCACAAGGTAGTCACTTCTGATGTATATTGCCACAATCCCACTGCAAACTGCTTGTCTTCTGCTGGCATTTAGGTTGACTGGATATACCTCCCCTTGTGAAGCATTATGGTCAGCTGAGATTGGCTGGTATTCCACCCCAACAATTAGCAAATTTCAGTTATGTTCCACTGGCCTTCAGTTAATGCATAGCCGGTTTTTTGTTTTTTTCCCTTATTAATACCGTCTATGCTTCTGGGATATCTGAATTATTAACCCTGTTGATTTTGTTGAGGTGAAGTCTGGCATGTATTACAGCAGGGATCACACCCAATAAACTATAATTTGTTACAGAGGAGGCCATACTCAGTGTCTTGGGTATGCTCTGAAATAGCAATCACAGCTAAGTATAATGGCCTGGTTCATAAGGTGCAACATATCCAGTTCACCATATTGCTTAAAGAAGAATAGAAGTACACAATCCAAACATCATATTCCACATTGGAAGTGACAATATCTGAAGACAAATGATTATACCTGCCTTACTATTAAAGTAATCTCCTTTATGAATAATTGCAACCATTTCAATCATACAAAGCACACATAAACTGAATTCTTACTTTAATTTATCAAAGGAAGTGAACACAACATTACATAGTGCATTACTGACCATTACAAGAAAAGAACTAAATTTTTCAAAGTCAGTCCAGTAGTGGTGGGTGGTATTTTAATTATTCCAAAGTAAAAGTGTTCTAATTTTGTAGATAAGCACATCAATCTTTCTTTGTTACCACTGTTTGCCACTTCTAGTCCCTACCAGAGTCACAAATTGTGCTTTTAAGCTAAATATTAAATATCAGATGGAAAGATTGGAGACACGTGTACTGTCTCTATGGTTTCTCTGAATACATAACAAGCATCTTAATAGTTTATCATTGAAGGATATGTTTATTGGACTATCTAATCATCATTGGAAATACTAAATTGTTTCAACACAGCTTTGGGCTCTTGTCCACAAAGCAAATAAAGGCGTAAGAAAAGAAGAGTCTTTTTGGTGATCATAGCATGACTGTCATTGGAGACGATAAGTTAATGTAATTAAGAGTTAGGAGACAAACAGCTATCATATAGAATACACTGACTAAAAACAAAGATTTCAAACTTAACAGCGCGCCTTATTAATTTCTTGAGAGAGATTACTTCGAGAAATAAATCTGTATATTTTCACGGTTTACAAGTCAAAATGGTCACGAAATTACGAAACGCGACTTTCACGTGACAAAAGTAAAGACAGCAATTGGAAAAGATTAACAGTAACCCTTGGCTAACTTACCAATAAAAAGCCACATTGTCTCCAAGCCCTTTATCCAAATTTCTGTCCAATACATTGTATGAAATATTTGTAACTGCCCCTTCCATCCATTTGATGAAGACTTGTCCTTGACGAGTGTCAAAGTTAAACTCCATAAATTTGTCTTTGCTTGGCGGGACTTTCCAGAAGAATTCTTCTGCAATCTCGCCCCAGAAAACAGCTGGTTCGTGGATGGAATGGTGATACATTTCCTTGTATCGATCCATACTGGACACATGCGCCTCCGATTTGATCTTTTCCGATGGGTAAAACCATCCCACCAGCTCCTTTTCGTGCTCATTAGTGTCTGCTGAAATTATGTTGTCCATGATGGCGTGGAAATACTTCCTTTGTGAGAAATGGACACAAACTTACTCAACGGGGAGGGGGTGAGACAATTTTCTTTGTTGTTTTTTTTTTTCCGGCCCGAATGAACACGCAGACACAGTCTTCTACTCGTGAGAACTTCACGTCGATTTGAGTGTGTGGCTTCTGATGAATTTCAGATTTGCAAACATGTGTTGAGAGCTGTCAGACTTCCTTAGATCGGACTTTTGTAAATTTCAATCGTGATCTCGCACGTGCTCATCGGAATGTTCCCGAATGCATGACTTGCACCTCGTTCAAAGGTCTCTCTAGGACGCTTGTAAAATGCCCTTCTTTATTTTATGCAAATCATAGTTGAAAAGACTTGGCGAAAAAAACATGAATACATAAAATGTCTGCAGTCATTCTTTAGAATTCATGATTCACACGCGCCTGGAAACGCTGGCTGTGCATAAATTAAAAGGCCAATAACAAAACTTTGGCCTCTAATTATCAAATATGCTCGTTCAAGGTCTCTTAAAGCTCTGAAAATGCTCTGTTTTAATAAATACAAATAAAACTTGAGAACGTTAAGCGAAAAAAGTCGAAGGCATAAAATGTTTTCAATCATTCTTTGGAGTTCATTGACACGTCAACACAAGAAGGATGCACTTGTAGACAGTGCCGCTAGAGGTTGCTTGATTGCGTTATGGAATACTGTTTCACTCATTAGAGTCTTCCTCCAAATCCAGAACGAATGAATCCCGAAGTTAGTCAATACGCCTTCGGCGGTTCTACATGGCCCCCGAAGTAGGTACCCTAAGAAATAATTCGCGCGTTCCTTCTATGCCCAAAATCCAGCGGTAACACCAATTACTGAATAACATACTCAAAATAGACGTGTAGTTGAAATGTTCCTTTACATATCTGATTAACATAAATTATATACTCTACAAACACACGGAAATCTTATTAGTTAGTTATTTCTAAAACTAAACAATATCCAAGCATAGATTAAAGAGGGTAATTCAATATTATCAACTAACTTGATAACGTAAATATTGGCCACCATCAAGAGTTTAAAAGCTGGCGAATCGAATCGCTGTGACGAAGGGCTGACGCTGGACACGTCAGCTTTTAAACTCTTAACCCTGAGCAATTAACGCTATCAACTCAGTTGATAATACTAAACTACCCTGTTATCCTCTCCGGCCGACGCAGCATCACAGTTTCTCTAAAAACTTACCCCCTTTGTAGACTAAAGAGAAATTTTTTTTTCTTGTGAAGGCTATTAATTCCGCCGAGAAAACACTCAAATTAACGTCATAATGAGTAAAAACGAAAAAAAACTTTTCATCTAGAAAAGTAATATAAATTAAAAAATAAAAAAATAGTGAAGGGCAAAAATGTTCTGGCAGAGGGGGCACTCGGAGTTGAACCAAGGACCTCTCGATCTGCAGTCGAATGCTCTACCACTGAGCTATACCCCCTCTCATGAGAAATTCCCGTACAAATTAAAATATTTTTACTAATGTATTAAAAATCACTTCCGGTCTCCACGCACATTTCGGAAAGCGGTAGATAAAGTTTGAAAACGGTTGTGCAGAGTTAGTCAACTAGAATGTATATAGAAACTACTGTAGTATCTCATGTTGAAAGGGAAAATACCTAAACATGAACAGGTAACTTGAAGTAGAATTGCAGAGGAATTTTTCTGTCTTTGATTTTGGGTTAGATAGTAGATTAATGTAAATTCCAATGTCTGGTTGGAAACGGGGTCAGTAAAAGTACGGTTGGGTTAAATCTCATATATATGGGACGAAATCAATCGATGTCTATTCATAATAGCTGCATAGATGTTTTGAAACATAATGGTTAGTTTCGGTGATGGAGCATTTGCTCCAGAGAAGCATTTACTCCAGCATTTACTCGAGCATTTGCGTAATTTGTCATTGTGGTTAAAGACAGTTGTAAAGAACTAAACACCCGTGTATTAGTGTTTTGTTTTTGCCCTTTGGGATTTTTGTGTGTTAGTTAGTCGTGCGTGCAGAATGTATTTTAGCGTGTTAGTCGAGTAATTTATTGTAATATATTCCTCAGTATCTAAAGGACGTGTTAGCCTTTTCGGGTCAGTTTTTTTTTTCGCTTGCCATTTCCAAGCGATCATTTCTGGCCCTACGAGCATCCAGATATCACATTACAGTTCGTCGCCGCTCCAGTGCAGTTTTTCCCAGCTCCTAACAAATGTAAGTGTCGCTTTGGTCCAACTTTCCGTTGCGTTTTAGTTCACTTTGTAACGTTCCTTTCTTTTTTTGTATTTTAGTTTTAACCGCTTTGAACAACCGCAACTACAACATCGTTTCTTAACCCTTTAACTCCCATGAGTGACCAAGGCAGAATTTCTCCTAACAATATCAATACAATATCAATCAGATAAGTGATGAGAATAAAGAAAAATATAAACTTGAGAATAATTGGTTGATCCAATACTAAATTCTTAGAACTATCATTATAAGAATTGTATAGTTGACAGTAAGGAGAATTACAAATTTGAACTGGGAGTTAAAGGGTTAAATAAAGCACGTTAATACAAGGCTGGAGTGTTTGGAGTGTTTAATGCACTGTTGGAAATTATAACAGTAGAACCTCTAACTCTAACTGGAACAAGATTGATTTACCCTTAGAGATGACCCCATTTCTTCTGTCATGTACTACCAGCTAACTGGAACGTAGTTATCTCATACAGTTCGTTAACTCTGACTAATCTAGCTTTCTCTTTGCTAAAATTTACCCTAGTAAGTTGTACTGAAAGTGGAAAGAAGGGTTGATTAATGTCAGAGTGTTAGTTGTTTGACAGCTCTCATTCTTTAATTATGGTTGATATGACTGTTATAAAATTTTTGAAAACCTCATACAGTTAGCTGAACTTCCCAAAGTAGATGTTCTAATAAAAGCTATTATAAAACAAGCTTAATGTATGAAATGGACTGTTGATTTTACAAAAATGGTAAAAACAAGATTCCTTACTAACTATTTACAGTTGAATTGAAATTGTACACCAACTTAGCTAAGTTGAACCACTTTGTTTTCCCTGGGAGTTTGAGTTGTGGGGTTTTACTGTAACTGCCTTGCAGATGGCTGGTGCAGTGTTAGTTAATTAATGGATAGGAGGTGTAACTTTATGCTGTTAGAGGGTGAGTAAAACTAAAAGGGCCACCAAATCACTGATTTTAATAGCAAATGTAGTAATTACCCAAAAAGTGGACACTAAATAAAAATGTTCATTGCTCCTTTTGTATCTGAAGTGTAGCATGGTGTCTTCATATTATGGATGCATGTCTTTGTTCTAACACAGATGTCACTACTGGGATCAAAAGTCTGGTGGCAAGATCTATTGAACTGATAGGAATGTTGGAACCTGTTTAGCTGAAAGGATTGTTAAGGGGGAAGGTAATAAATAATGCCATATCAAGACGTAACCTTGGGTCAGAAAAAATCCTTTATTTCAGGGAAGCCTCCCAATGTTCTTGAGCAGCTTTTCCTGATGTCCACATAACAGTTATGAGATGTTCTGTGATAAGGCTCTACAAATTCCTAAATGGTTCTTTTTGGAGTCACTCGATTTAATAAAGAGAATTACCAATGCACAATATTTTTGTGCTGATGTTACATGGATTTTATTTTAGAAAGAATGTGAATTGATATGCCAAATTATTGAATTTACTACTTGGTCAAAGTTTAAGCTTCTGTCCTGACAAAATGGAAGAAAAGGAGGGATGAAGAAAGATGGTAATGGCTTAGCCAGGTTGTCAAAGAAAAAATAATTTTTTTGTGAGCAGTGCAGTAAGGAAAAATGGAATCCCTTGTCACAGATTTAAATTTCAGATCAACTATAACCCTTAACTTCCTCCCTCTCTTAGCTCCAGAGAACTTGTAGTTGAAAAAAAAAGTCAATATCATATTCTCTATTCATAATTCTGACAATTGCTTGGCTTTTTTTTCTGATATGACATCTTTATGATTCAAAAAACCAAGAATTTATTTTGATTTGATTTTAGTGAGATTTTCATCACCAAGTTTTTCTCAATTCAGAATTATCACAACTATTATGAGCACATATTCACTAAATTTAGAGCAACTGTTGATGGAAATGCTTAGTTGAAAAATCTCTTTACGTCAATATTGTAAGCAGCTACCTAGAGTATGCAAGGCAAAAGTGAGTTTTCAGTTATTTTCCTGTTGATTGTTGTGATTTGAAACCGAATGCAACATGTTTGTGGAATGGACATTGCTTTTCTTCAACTTTGAGTGACAACATTTAAATGAGGTATACTGAAATGAATGAAAAATCATCAATTACTAGAACTTAGAAAAATGTGGATCACTGATCAGACAGATATGAATGTTAGAATAATTTTTGCATCATTATTTTGAGACATTAGTAAAGAACAACATGACAAGTAAGATGTTTCTTTTGTATTGACAGTGAAAGCACCATATAGTGTACAATGTTTTATATCTGTTTTCTCTGTTTTAAGGAAAGGGTACAATTTCATTGAAAATAATAATAATTTGCCTTTGGCATTACATGTGCACCTTCTCAAAATCCAGTGCAGCTCTGATCAGCTATCCACTCGCTTGTGTGAGAGAACGTGAACTGCGCTTTTATCCATATTTATTAGCCATGTTCATATAATTTGTTAGTAAATTCAGTTGCTTACATGTAAGGTATATGTTGTTGCAAAGACTTCCCTGGCCTACCCCTAATGACACACAATCTGAGTAGAAGTTAGGTAATGAGAATGAAAGAGAAATGTATTCCTTTCATAACATATGCATTTGTTTTGTGAAGAAGAGGACTCGTCCACTGACATTTGACCAACTGTCAGCCAATAGTCAGTGGACAGTTGGCAGACACTAAGTCAACAGTAATCATCAGGTCAGTGCCAGGTGTTGAAATAACTTTATTAGACACCATGTTTACATTTTACAAAACTGAGCAAAGCATACAATTTATGCATGTTCGCTTTCAAAACTTGACATAAAACTAACTATAAATGGCTTGAAATTCCTCAAAATGCCACTAAAAGAGTAAAAGGGGTTGTTCATTTCTGTAAGTAAAGAGAACACATGTAGTTTCTATTGGCTTTTAGGCAAAAACATTGGTAGTTATATACAAGGGGGTGACAAGTTTTGAGGCTGAAGTTACAATGAACAAATGAAATGGGTTTCTACAAGTCAAGAAGGATTTATTTATGGCTGGTAATCTACAGTATGCATGGAATCTGGAAGGTTCTAGACAGCTGTGTTATTTGTACATGGACATTACTCAGTGAAAAGTAACAGCAGGAAAGTGCTTGACATTTAATTCTTTAAAAAGAGGATCTTGTTGTTTTGAAACCTGAGATGCTTTAATAAAGAAAAAGTTTCTTTTGTTGTTTACTGTAAGTAAATGTTGTCAGAATGTTTGAGAAGTGTTCCCCCAAAAAACTTTAAAGCAAGTAAAAAGTTGGATTTATGAAAGTATTGTAGCTTTATAGGCAAAATAACAATGCTTTAATGATACCAAAGCTCACAAAGAGTGGGTAAATTTGTGTTTACCTTCTACAATTTATACCAAGTGTCACTTTTCCTGAGAAGATGAGATTCAACCCTTCAGGTGAGGTATGTAAGTAGCCTTGCTTATTAGAATTGTCAAGCAACAGTTACGTCTGAAGAGAGGTGTAAAGACCTTTTTACCAAGGACTTTATGGTCCAAGAAAGAATGTCAACACTCAAAACATGTACTGTAATGGAGTTGCTCATGAAACATATGATTAAAAAATCCAGTTACCAACTGGGAGTGAAAAGTGATCGTAAACAGCTCTGCTAACTTTGAAAAAAGAACTATACAAGACAGCCTTGAATGTATATACCATATTAATGGAATGCCCTCCCTAATCTACCAAAAAGCAATTTGACTTCAGGTTCTTTAGGATTGTTGTAGACTATTTCATCAAGAGAAAAAATGAATCATGGGTCATCTTCGAATTTTCTGCAAATGATATGCAATGCTCTTGGAACAATTTTCTCTTTGTTAAATAAAATTTTTTTCCTCTCTTCCTATTTTCAAAATGGAATATTTTTTTCTGTAAAGTTTGAAGTTGATGTGGTGAGAAGTATATTTTGTCTTGAGAAATGTTTGGGAGTTTTGAATTGAAGTCTTACCAGGTCAATGATTTGGATAGAATTCCAATTTTTTTTGGCCAAATAATAGATTGAGAGGAACATGTTCACGAACAATTTGTCTGTTAGTGGTGTTTAAGTTTTGAATTAAAACTGAAAAGAGCAAACATCATTAAGGTTCTAAAGATGTAACGACTGAAGATATGACACTTGCTTAGCAGATGAAAATTAGTGACGGCAAGACATTTGAAAGAAGTTGTTAGAAATGTAGTATTTAACAGAAACATGTTCAATGCCACGAGTAAAAAAACTGGCCATGAGCTTCTGTACATTTTCTATGAAAATTAGTGAGTAAAATATTGTGTATTGATAATACCATGTGGACAGTTTATTTTATTGTCAGCACTAAATTGCAGAATGATGTATGGCAAAGTGAGGAGAAGTTACAATTAATGAGCAGAGGTGTATTTGAGGAAGCTAAATTAAATTCCACCAGCAGGTATGTACCTCTCCATGGCCCAAAGAAAGAGAGCAATAGAGAATTGAAATGTGTACACCTTTAGATGTTACATATTGGATGAAATGTTAAAAATGACAGCTGTGTGCAAGCCATTCCTTCTCCAAAGCAAAAAACAAAGAAATAAACAGCCCAGGCCTTTTTTAGAGAGCTGGGTAAGAATTGAATGCAACTGTTACTCAATTTGCCGAGATGAAATAACTTGTGCACAGAAAATAGGGGTGGCTGATTGATGAATGAGAGATTGTCATAGAAAGATAACAAGGTGTGTGTTTATGAAATAGTGCAAAATTTGAAACGAGGAAATCCCTTCCTTAGAGGATATTTTGCAGTGTAGAGTCCCGGATAGCCAGGCAGAGGGCAATTGATATAGCTGAAAAAAAAGAAGAGGCATAAACAGAAAATGATGAAGTGCGTTAGAATACAAAGTGACTGTTACCTTTTGGCCTGAAAAAAGGTGTTTGAAGTAACGCTGAAGTGCTTGATGTTGATAAGTGAATTGTTTGTAGCCCTTACCCTAAGTAGATTTGATGGAGGGTTGTTTGGGCAGCCTAAGCAGTGAAGAAGCCAGAAGGCATTTTGCTGGAATATTGATATGGAATGAAGTATACCGTAAGAGCATGGGCAGAGATGCAGTTATGGATAAAAAAGGTAAGCGTAGAGTGCGATGTGTGTTGATATGGAGTGGCCTGACTTGCAAGGAAGAGACTTTTTATGTTGTGATGGTTAGTTGGCGCAGTTGATTAGTGGCAACTATGAGATACGTCAGAAAGCATTGTGACGTCTGGCAGTAGCGCTTAAGTAAAGTGAAGCAAAGATGGCGGAGGGTGGAGGCAATAAATATTGTAGTGTTATTAGAAATGATTTTAGGCCGCCTGGTGACTGAAGGGCATCATAAAGCCTGGAAGTCCTTAAGCCAAGCACACGGCTCAAAGAAGCGAGTAGTGTTTGGAGCGTGTTTGCCCTAAGGCAGTAGTTGTCGGATGGGGTAAAGACGGTGTGGGCCAGGCGGAGGGTCTTAAAGCAACTCTCTTAAGGAATTTGTGGGCGTAGTGTGTAAGAGTGGTGTAAGCAGAAGTTGAAGGGGTTTGTGAGTGGGGCTAAAGCAATGAAGTGGTGTTTAAGCGGGTTGCTTTGAGACTTAAATAAAAAGATGTAAATGTAAAAGGGCGTACCTGTCATCGCCAATTTCTTTTTTTCACTTTATTAAATATGCATGACCTCCTTGTGCTACCTACATTCTTTCTCTACCCAACCACCACAAACATACTTCGCACAAACATACATACTTCGCAAAGCGCGCCAAATCTTCGCCGGGCTATTACTTGTAAATCCCAGCATGCACTTGACACACTTTTTTTAGTGTCTCTTCCCGAAACGAAGATCAAAACGAAGATTAAAACGAAGATTAAAACGAAGATCAAAGTGCTCTGTAAACCGCAACAAAGTGCTCTGTAAACCGCAAAGGCGTGAATTGAAAGAGGACTGAGACGTAATCTTATCTGGTTTAGGCAGTAATTTTATCTGGTTTAGGCAGGCCAATTGAAATGATCATACTGTTACACGTGTTTGAAACATATATCATTTTCGTTTCTGGTTCAAAAGAAAAAGTACCGGTAGGTAATAATGAGATATTCGAAAATCATCAATCTTTGTAGTGTAAAACTTTGGCATTTGAGTAGGTAATCATGATTTCTTTGGAATCTCCAAATAGTCTTGAAACTTGAAAGAAAATTGTTCTTTAAAGATTCAGTGTAATTATTTGTTTAGGTGTTATTACCTGTAATTTGGTCAGTGGCTGACACCTTTTGTCGCTTCGCTTCGCTTCACACGGAAAAAACAGACGACACGAAATGTAATGATCGATTTTGTCCCAAATAAAATAAAAATGTTACTTCGAACGCTTCGGAGTAAGTAACATTTTTAATAAATCTTCAGGGATCGTAATTTTTTTCTGTTGTTTCAGTGTGAATAGTCGCACGCCTGCCAGTCACTGAGTCACTGAGTCACTAGCACCGCTTGTTGAGACTAAAAGGAAATAGGAATTGCCGGTATAAGAACAGCCACAAGCAACGGCCACAAGAAACAATGACAGACTAAACCGGCTGTGTCGCGGTGCAGTTCATTAGGATAAACGTCTTCTTTTGATTACACGCACCACGCACTAAATGAAATAAAATTCCATGTCAACGACTGCGTGCAATTTTGCACAGAAAGTCTATGAATAGCTGCGCTGTCAAAAATTTCTGTGCAGAAAAAACGACCGTTTCAAGAAATGGTCCACTGTTCCGAGCATCGAGCATCGAGCATCGAGCATCGAGCATCGAGCATCCAGCATCCAGCATCGAGCATCGAGCATCGAGCATCGAGCATCCAGCATCCAGCATCGAGCATCGAGCATCGAGCATCGAGCATCGAGCATCGAGCATCGAGCATCGAGCATCCAGCATCCAGCATCGAGCATCCAGCATCGAGCATCGAGCATCCAGCATCCAGCATCCAGCCTCCGGCATCCAGCATCCAGCATCCAGCATCCAGCATCCAGCATCGAGCATCGAGCATCGAGCATCGAGCATCGGGCATCGGGCAT